>NC_038256.2:25574702-25874702 GCF_000004515.6 Glycine max | reverse complement strand
GATCAAGTTATTCATGTTGTGAGTGGTGGGAGTAGAGGTTCATTTTTTTAATAAAATTGGGGTATGCAATATTTTTCTTTCATAGCCAATGACAATGATATCTTATTACATGAGCGGTTGCAAGGCAAGAATAATAGATGATAATTTTCTAATTAATTTAGGGGCATAAGCGTCAAACAAAATGTGTACACCAAAAAGGAATATCCCCTTTATATATTGTAATAGATTATTATTATTATTATTATTATTATTATTATTATTATTATTGTCTAAAAATTAAAACATATTTTCAAATGATATATTAATTAAGCATTATAAGTCATGGCATAACTAAAAAACAATATAAAAGTTTCCACTATTAATTATTATTGAAGTTGTTTTTTTAACATAGATGATTTCTTCTTATACAATAGAATGGTAATTATATATACAATGAATAAAAATTATTCCTAACTAAAAAAAATAAAATACATGCATTTGTAGCTTAATAAAGATATGAAGATTAAAAAATAAAGATAAAACTCAGATAAAAGTATTACTTTGTCCCATAACTGCTTGACATTAATAATATGTAGTATTATGTGAACAAGTGCTCCAAGTATTCTAACTGTACACTCCTCATGTTCCAATTAGAAATTGTATCCATCTCTTTCTCTCTCCTACATTTTATTTATCTTCATACATATTTCTTGTGTTCACTACATAAGGAACATTTCACAACTAATGCCAGTATAACAATTGACCAATCAAACTTGAACTTATAGACTAATAGTCGAGGCTATGGGAGGTTCTAAAAGATCATCCTGCAAATGTGAATGCATCAAAATCTCTTCAAAGTATTCTCAGTTATCATATTGATAATGACTTTTAATTTGTATAACTTTTCATGTTTCATATTTTAAGTAATACAACTTTGCAATGTTAACTTTCCATGTTGAGTAATGCTAGAGAAATTGATATGTTTTAGCTGAATAAAAAAGCGATCCATTCAGCAAGTGCCATTTGTCAACCTCATTTATTATAAAAGATTCAATTGTTTTATGCTTTTGAAAGAAATATCACTTCCTAACTTGCCCTATCTACTCTCTATGAGGATATCAAAAGGCATGCCCTTCCTTTTTTTTTCTTCTATGACAATAACACACAACATTTGCCTGGAACAAAACTTGCAGAACATGCAGCTTTAAAAAATCATTGAAGAACACATTTTTTTCCTATTAGTGAAGAATGAACATGAAAATTTAAAAGAAACACGGAAGACCGCTCTCATTACTTTGTCTTTATTGATACTCCATTTGAACCAAAGGGAAAATTTTCCCTCTTTTTAAGTTTATAAAGTGAAACTTTTGTGTCTATTAATTCCTCAATTAGTTTTGTTGTTTGTATGGTTTAGATATGCTATTGCTTGGCGTTCTCATGTATGTTTTTGGTTGTATGGTGGTATCGTAAACTAAGCTATTTTTGTACAGCATCCAATATGGTCTTAAAGGCCTTTAATTTAATTTGTCTTTTGGTTGTGCAAAATTTACTATTTTCTGGTTAACAAATTATTATTATTGTTGTTGTTGTTGTCGTCGATGTTGTCAAAAATATTTTTTGTTTAATTTATTTATTTTATTTAGTCAATTTTTTAATACGTAATTGTTTTATGAAATTAAATTTTAATTGCAATTTATCTTGTTATATTTGTCTTCAATGTTGTTGTTGTTGTCGATGTGGTCTTAAAGGCATTTCAAGGTTTGAAAATTGTCATGCCTGCATAATTAACATGTACCAAACTTCAACATGACACAATCATTTAGTTTGAAGAAAGAAACAGAATTAGATGTAGTTCTCTATATTGCACAAGCCTTTTATTAACTTTCTACCTATAATTTTTGTATTTCCTATTATTGAATAAATTGAAAAATTTTCATTGTTATTGTTTTGTAATAGATTTTGATGAAGGAATACAAAGTTAGTGCAAAGGTGGTAAGAGTTGTTCTTTATTGATGTAAGTTACTAAAAGCATGAACTATGAAGATTGAAGAGATTAAAATGGATAGAAATTGATATTGAACTACAAGCAAAAAAAGTTGGGCTGGCAACATGGAATGTTGAACTTTAAGTGATGGGACATTTAAAGTGTTAATACCACAACTTATGTTCTTTTATATTTTATAAATATATTCTTAAGCTTTTGCACATATAAAAAATTTGATGTTAGTCTACATTTTCTAATAAAATTACTCTATTGTTGGATAGCTCACAAGGTTGCAACAACAAGGTAGGGATTGTTTAGGCTTAACCCAACATTCAAATTGTTAGTTATCCTTGCTAATGAACTTCCTGATAAGTCATAGGCAAGATTAGCTCTCAGGGTAAGAATTTTAGTTCCTATATGACCAAAGATGTTTGCAACAGAGTTATATCCTTTTTCTGCTTCTCCTGATAATCCAATGCTTGCACTAAACCCACTGAATTTGCTCGAGTGTTGAATTTCCAACTATAATTGAAATCATTTTGATCCCAAAAAGTAGTTAGAAGCAATGAAAATCAATACTTAATTATTAAATATGAAATTCTAAAGCTATTTCAAAGTTCATACATATTCACATTTTTCTTATGATGTAATGTACATATTTGAGGACTAACCAATTCCCTTTATTTATATGTTCAAATAGCATACCAAATTAGGTTGACATGACTTTTGTATACTAAACTAATTAACATATAGATACAAATTTCTTCCTCACAAATTTATTATATTTAAGTGACCATGTGTGTAGTTGTCTTGTAATATGCAACTTTCTGTGCACTAGTTGGACACAAAAATCTCTTCATGAAAAATGTCCATAGTTCCCTAATCCCACCCACCTAATGGAAAAAGAAATGACTAAGTTTAGAATATCTAATGCACCATTCAGTGGACTATAATTACAAGTAGATTAAGAAGAACACATTTTAAAGAAGAAAAAAGAATAGCTAGAGGGTTGAAAAACTGGTACATATTACCTTGACTGGAGAGATAATTTTAATTCAAGAATCTGTAGTTGTAGTGGATTGGTGGTTGTTGAGCATAATCCTCAAGAAGAACATCTAACATAAACCAAAAAGGTAAACAAATAATTTATATGAACCATCATCAATCTTCATCATACCATATAAGGAAACTTGACACCACACTCTAACCCAAAACCTTAAGGCTCAACTTTATGGGTCTTCTCCTCACTTATATGATGCTCAACTTTTCCACTTCCACCCGATGTGGGACTTCACCTTACACTTGTACTCTAACAATTTCCATGGTTACCCCACCACTTTCACTCTTGAAGAAATAAAAAAGAGAAAAGATGTTCAAGATAGAATCAAGAACATTTCAAGATTCAAGAAGAAAGTTGATTTCAAGAATCAAGATTCAAGGATCAAGTTTCCAAGAATCAAGATCAAGATTCAAGACTCAAGATTCAAGAATCAAGAGAAGACTTAATCAAGATAAGTATGAAAAGGTTTTTTCAAAAACTAAGTAACACATGCATTTTCTCAAAACATGTTTACCAAAGAGTTTTTACTCTCTGATAATCGATTACCAAATTATTGTAATCGATTACCAGTAGCAAAATGAATTTGAAAAAGTTTTCAAATGAATTTACAACGTTCCAATTGATTTCAAAAAACCTGTAATCGATTACAATGTTTTGGTAATCGATTATCAGTGCCTTTGAACGTTGAAATTCAAATTCAAATGTGAAGAGTCACATCCTTTCACATAAAAGCTTTGTGTAATCGATTACACTGATTTGATAATCGATTATCAGTAATAGTTTCTGAACAAATCAAAAGATGTAACTCTTCAAATAGTTTTTGACTTTTTCAAATTGGTTTTAAGTTTTTTCTAAAAGTTATAACTCTTCTAATGGTTCTCTTGACCAGACATGAAGAGTCTATAAAAGCAAGACTTTGTTTTGCATTTAAATTATCTTGAACAACCTTTACATTACAATCCTTTACAAGCCTTGAATCTCTTTGAACTTCTTCTTCTTCTTTGTGCCAAAAGCTTTCCAAAGTTTTCTGGTTTTATAAACCTTGAAAACTTGTGCTATTCATTCTTTTCATCTCTTCTCCCTTTGCCAAAAAGAATTTGCCAAGGACTAACCGCCTGAATTATTTTTGTGTCTCTCTTCTCCCTTTTCCAAAAGAACAAAGGACTAATTGTCTGAATTCTTTTGTGTCTCCCTTCTCCCTTGTCAAAGAATTCAAAATGACACAGTCTGAGAATTCTTTTGATTCTTCCCTTTCCCATTTACAAAAGACTTCAAAGGACTAACCGCCTGAGAATTCTTTTGTATCCCCATTCACAAAGTTTCAAAGGTTTAACCGCCTGAGATCTTTGTCTTAACACATTGGAGGGTACATCTACTTGGGTTTGATTGAGAACAAGAGAGGGTACATCTCTTGTGGATCAGTTCTAGTGGAGGGTACATCCACTAGGTTCAAAGAGAATAAGGGAGGGTACATCCCTTGTTGATCTTTGCTTGTAAAAGGATTTTTACAAGGTTGAAAGAAATCTCAAGGACCGCAGGTCGCTTGGGGACTGGATGTAGGCACGGGTTGTTGCCGAACCAGTATAAAAACTCTTGTGTGTTTGTCTCCTTCTTCCCTACTCTTTTACTTTCCGCTGTGCATTTTAATTTCTGCTTTTACTTTTGGTTAAGTTTCTCTTTTACTCCTTATTCTCTTAACAACATAGTAAAAGCCTTAGAAAAGTAATTTTTTAATTAGTAAAGGTTTAGGAATAATTAATTCAACCCCTCCTTCTTAATTATTCTGAGGCCACTTGATCCAACAAGTGGTATCAGAGCAGGTTTCTTGTAGAAAGTCTAACCACTT
This sequence comes from Glycine max, assembly GCF_000004515.6. NCBI lineage: Eukaryota > Viridiplantae > Streptophyta > Magnoliopsida > Fabales > Fabaceae > Glycine > Glycine max. The sequence continues at coordinate 25,869,833 of NC_038256.2, read as the reverse complement.
CAAGATTCATGGCCTCTTCAAATCCCTTATTTCCTGAAGGAAATTCCATTCACAGACCACCCATTTTCAATGGTGAGGGTTACCATTATTGGAAAACCCGTATGCAGATATTCATTGAAGCCATAGATCTAAATATTTGGGAAGCAATAGAAATAGGACCACACATACCCACTATAGTAGATGTAAGCACAAGCACTACAACCCAAAAACCTAGAGATAAGTGGACACAAGAAGATAGGAGAAGAATCCAGTATGATCTCAAAGCCAAAAACATCATCACTTCAGCCCTAGGAATAGATGAGTACTTTAGAGTGTCAAATTGTACTAATACTAAGGAGATGTGGGATACTCTCCAATTAACCCATGAAGGAACCACAAATGTAAAAAGGTTTAGAATCAATACCCTTAACCATGAATATGAATTATTTAGGATGAACCCTAATGAAAATATCCATAGTTTGCAGAAAAGATTTATACAAATAGTAAATCACCTTGCATCTTTAGGAAAAATCTTTCCTAATGAAGATTTAATTAATAAAGTCTTAAGATGTTTAAGTAGGGAATGACAACCCAAGGTAACTGCTATTTCTGAAAGTAAAGATCTATCTTCCATGTCTCTTGCTACTTTATTTGGTAAATTGCAGGAACACGAGATGAAATTTCAACGCCTTAATCAGAATGAAGAAAATGACAAAAAGAAGAGAAGTATAGCCCTTAAAGCCTCATCATCAATACAAGAAGAAAACAAAGAAGAAGATTCAAATGATGAAGAAGATTTTTCTTTCTTTGTTAAGAAATTTCAGAAATTCATCAAGAAAAGAAGAATTGGCAGGCGTTAGAATTTCAATAATGGAAGAAAATCACAAGATGATTCTCAAGTCCTTAGGTGTTACAAATGCAACCAAATTGGTCACATCAAGGCCAATTGTCCTTCAAATGAAGAATGGTCGGAGAAAAGTGAAAAGAAAAGATTTGATGAAAGAAGAACTAAGAAAGCCTACATTGCATGGGATGACAATGATTCATCCGATGATTCAGAAAAAGAGATTAATCTTCTAATCAAAGATTATGAAAGTGATGAGAACATCTCTCAAGAATGAAAAACAAGGATGATTGAGAATTACATGTTTTGAGAATTACATGATTGAGAATTATTCATAAAGTATTTTTAGTATATTTTTCTTTAAAAAGTATTTTTGATAACCACTCAAAATTTCTTTTCTCCTAGAAAGTCTTTTGATTTTTGTTTTCTGGCTAAAGAGAATAAAAAGAGAGAAGAAAGAAAAAAAGGGAAGTTGTTGCTTTTAGTGTTATGGCTTTTGGTAATGGTGAATGTGGGATCCGACCTGGATTTCTCTTGTCCATGGATCTCTAACGGGATTGTAGATCCCACGTGCAAACACTTTATGGCATAGAATCGAACAATCTTCCAATTGCACTAGCTAGCAATCACAACATTGATTCAACATGTAAAGGGTTCCCTGGTGCATAGAATCGAATGACCCTACAAGATGGATCACAATTCCGCAAACATTGATCATCCAAAAATTGCCAACCAACATCTCGAAGAAGAAGAAGATTTTAGTGCACCCAATGGTATCCAAAATCCTACGAAATACAAAGGATCTGTAGATGCTATGCGTCTCTATCCGTTCAGTAAACTAGGAAGAACATATTTTCTTTATTTTTTTTTAAATTAAGTTAAAATAGAATTTAACTATAAGAGGGACTAAAATGCAAAAGCTTCATATTTATTAACTTATCATGACGTGGAATTGATATTTTAGGTGGCTATAATATATTGGTTTACATAGACCAGGGTTCCAAAACCCATTAAAATGTGAATGTTCCATAAAAACCACCTTGTTTTTTAGGTCACCATAACATTGATATAAAGTATCAAATAACTTTGTTTATGACTAATCTTCAGCAAATAGCCTTACTATGGGGGTCTTTTATCCGAATCACGTCTTTTCATCCATGAGACTTGAATTCGAAACTTTACTTTAGAAGATCGTGACTAGCTCCACTTAGTCTAACAATATGTTTGCAGACATCTTTATTGTTTATGATTTCATAAAGGAATATATATTTTAAAAAATATGATATTAGCAATTTAAAAAAAAAATTAAGGAATGATATTATGAAGTATCCAATAGCTTTATTTATGACCAATTTTCAACGAAGAACCTAACTAGTGGGTCTCCCATCCCAATCACGTTTTTTTTTCATTTACAAGACTTAGACTAGAAGAAATCTTGCCTTAGAAGATCGAGGCTAGTTTCACTCAGTCCAATAATATGTTGGTAATAATTTTACAAATTAATAAATATTTTTTAAAATATGATATTAACAATTTTAAAAATATTTAAGAAATGATATTGACAATTTTTTTATGCATCTTGGCATTCAAAAGTAGGATAAGGAAAATAGAAGTGTGTAGTCAGAAAAAAAAAAGTGTGTAAATACAACAATGAAGAAAGAATAATACAAAGGCAGATTTATTTTTAAAAAAATTTGGTATATTTAAATTAATTCAGTTTTTTTTATCCGGTTGCCATTTTTTAACTTAATATATATTATTTTATTCTATCAGCAAAAATAATTATTAATTTATTCTTAACGTATATTTTATTTATTTAATTATCACTTTTAACATAATGATTAATTGATTGTTGTCACAGCTATACATGCAAAAAACCTAGTACTCAAAAAATTCAATTTTGATTTGTTTAGGAAATCTCCAAATTTGATCTTACACATATATATTTTTCTAATACTTATTTAGCTTTCATTTGGTATATTAGTGAAGATTAAATTATTAATTATATTTATTTTCCTAAAATGGACATTTGCGAAGTTAAATTAAATATTAAATGTAATTTTAAGTTTTAATTTTTAAACTATAATAATAACTAAAATACATTTTTTAAACTAAATTATTTTGAATAATATAATAATTTTAAAAAATCAATGTACTTTGAAGATAGAAGACACAAGAGAAGGAAGACAAGGAGGCGCGGGAACTCACTTTACTTTCTCTCTCTCCATTTGACAGTTCCATTCACCGCAATGTTCAGGCTAGCCACTAGAAACGTCGCCCTTTTCTTGCCCCGTTGGTGCTCCCTTGCTCGCTTCTCTCCTTCTCCTCCGTTTCCCTTTCTCATTTCATCACTTCCTTCTCGCTTCCTTCGGTAATCAATATCACCCATAATCTTTAATGCTTTTTTTTTTCATAATCTTTTTGTTTGGCTTTGAGGTGCAATGGCTAGAATTGCCCGCTTGCTATAATATTTTTTGTAAGGGGATGCTTTTATTGCTTCATTTTTTTCTTAAAAAAGATATTGTTTGGCTTTATTGAGAAAAAATATGTTAATAATATTTGATTCTGATCTATGTTGAATGCATTGATGAACGTTTGAATTTTTTTTAAGATATGCATGCTTCCATAGCCTATAAATGTTAATTTGTTGGGGAAGCAAGTTAGCATTTTGTTAGATTTGTTTGTGAGTGGTCATGGTAACATATGCCATCTGCATATTTAAATTTCATTTGCATGTGAACAAATGAGGCAAATAGTCTTGGTGAAATTCAGTTTGGAGTAGTGTTGTCAAATGGTGGCGCCATGGCAGAATGACATGGTGGATTTTTTGCCAACTGCCATAGGCAATTTGTGAAGGGAGGCCCACTATAGTGGTGCCATAGGCCACAATAGTTATATGGCGGATATTTTGGCCTTCCACTATGTTCTGCTGTCCGCCATTGATAACACTGGTTTAGAGACATTGTATGAATCATAGACATCTTGTCTGAGATTTTTGTGCTTGAACAACAATATCTGGTTAGTCGGCATGAGTTATTCATGCTAATAGTAGTATTTTACCTTGATTTCATTCTAGCTACATCTTGCTTGCTTTACCTGTTATTGTGATAAAATGCAATCAGCTATATTATCGTGTCTAATTAGAAACTTTGCTAACTTATTCAATATGCAAGAATCATGATTACGAAGTTAAGATATGTCTGTCATGTGTGTATTGAAATAGGTTGAACTTGAATGTGAATGATGTACTTGGATGCATATCTATTATTATAGTGTTAGATGTCAAGCTAAACACATTGTGAAGTTGTCATTCCAAATTGAGAAAAAATAGCTCTAATTTGTTTGATTTGATATTTTCTAGCCATGGTGAAATCCTAATGATGTAAGTATCTATTCTTTTGCGGTATGTCATCTAATCTAAGTTGTGAAACTTGTTGATGAACAGAATAAATGGACATGTTAAAAATGTAACAAGTTATGCGGAAAAGAAGGTTTCAAGGGGGAGTACTAAGGCCACCAAGAAGCCCAAAGTGCCAAATAATAATGGTTTAGATGATAAAGACCTTCCTCACATATTGTGGTGGAAGGAGGTAGGTCCATCTATTTTTTTGCCTCTAGTTAAATTGCAAAATTAGTTATTGATTTTTGTTGTTTTGATTATAAACCATGGGATCTTTATAGAAAACTTTTCATTCTCGCTCTTGTTTCCTTTTCAAATTATGACAGAGGTTGCAGATGTGCCGAAAGCTTTCAACTGTCCAACTAATTGAAAGACTTGAATTTTCTAATTTGCTTGGCCTGAATTCCAACTTGAAAAATGGAAGGTGAGTTTGTATGAAATTTAGTTTATTACTTTATGTGCGTTCTCTTTATTTTTGTAACAAAAAAATATGAAAACATTAATTGTGGTTTCTTTTTACCTACAGATTTATTAGGACTTTATAGGGTACAAGTTTACATTCAAAACTGTTAGCATGCTTTTTTTTTCACTTTTATTCTATTCTCATTTATTTTCCCCTGCATAAGTTGCAATACAGGTAAGTTCTTTTTTGTTCAAATACAAACTCACAACAAATGAGCCGATGTCAACAAGAATGCCATTTATGATTTAAGATCGGATATAATTGATAATCCTCTATTGTTAACCATTTACATTGGCTATTGTTCCATAAACTTGCACATAAATACTTCAAATCCCTTATTCTCTATTTCAAGGGATGGTATTATTATGGAAAGTTGATGTAGGAATCAATTTTCATTTGTGTAGTCTGAAGGAAGGAACACTCAACTGGGAAATGTTGCAATTCAAGTCAAAATTTCCACGTCAAGTATTGCTTTGCAGAGTAAGTAATAGCTATATCATTCATAGACAGATTTGTCAATTTAGTATGAAGAGAGCATGATTACGTATTCTCAATACAATTTGGTTTGTTCATTAGCTGGTTCACTAACATTCTATTTCTACCTTTCATGAAGTAAGCTTTTTCTTGGTATCATTTTAAATTTTTTTTTTTCTCAGGTTGGGGAATTCTATGAAGCTTGGGGAATAGATGCTTGTATTCTTGTTGAATATGTGGGTTTAAATCCCATTGGTGGTCTGCGATCAGATAGTATCCCAAGAGCTGGTTGTCCTGTCGTGGTATTTTTATTTTTGTTGACAAACTTTTATATTGATGCTGTGATTTGTTTTGGTTATTTCCTTTCTCATGAAATTTAATTTTTATATTGGAAATTGTGAGTGAACTTCTAGATGTATAACAATTACTTTCTTCTTTTCTTTGGTCAAAGAATCTTCGACAGACTTTAGATGATCTGACAACAAATGGTTATTCAGTGGTGAGTATAACAATTTAACAATGCTCTACCATTTTTTTACTTTACTCCCTCCTGTCTTTTTATTATAAGACACTTTGGACATAAATCACACAAACACATAAAAGTAATTAATTCAGTTGATTTTATTGAATTTTTAAAAAATATTACTAATGTACCAATGTTACCCTTATTAATAATCATTGACTTGTTATGGGTGATGTGAAAACATTGAAGTCCTAGAGTAATATGAACCTCTATCAATAAAAAATCACAAATATTTAGAGTATTTAATAAGGGCAACTAATGAAAAAAATGATTAAATGCTTCATAGGAATTCTAAAATGCCTTATAAAAAGGACCATCATTTCCTTCTAATCTATGCCTTATAATAAGGATCACAGGGAGGATTTAAATTTTTATCCCTCCATAACTGAACTTATGCTATCTTTTGTTGTGCATCTGATTGTAGCATTCTTCAAAATGAAACCCAAAGTGACTAACCCCTATTTAGTTGTTTGTAAATTCTTATAATGCTTGCCATCTTATCTATGAATACATGCTGCTAATAAATTTTGGTCTCAATAGTGCATTGTGGAGGAGGCTCAGGGCCCAAGTCAAGCTCGATCCAGGAAACGTCGCTTTATATCTGGGTAAGTACAACATTCTCTATATTTCAGTGGTCTCTGTGTGGGGGTGTGTCATCTATTGATAGAGCTTTTTGTGGTTATCAGTGAGGAAAAAAAACTTGTCTTTTTTGCTAGTGTTTGTCTTATTTGTGAGTTAAAAGTGATGATTTGTGGATTTAATAGATAGAAAGAAGGAAGGGGTATATGGACAGTAGTTAAGGCATCATCCTTAACAGACAAAAATCCAACTTGAAATTGAAAATAAGCAATATGGTTATTGGAGTAATTGTCAAATTACAACTCTGAACTACAATGTTTTGTTTATATAGCTTCTCTACAGTTTCTACAGTTCGTTCCAGTTACTTCAGACCTTTCTATGGTTATTGCTTAGCTGTAATTGAGTCAGCTTATCTACCTTACAATACATATAACTGAATTCTAAAGAGAGTATATTTGAGAGAAAAGAGAAGATGAAAATGTTATTAGGCACTGAACTGAAGATTACAGTTTAGATTATATAGACTAATCAGTTAGTTATGACAGCTGTCAACAACTGTCATTAACTAACTCTAACTAATTCTCTAACTCAGCCAACTAACATACTAGTATTAACTAGAGTAAACGAAGAGTGCAGTTGAATAACTGCAACTCTATTACAATACTATAATTCCCCCCCAAACTCAAGGTGGTTGAGACTTTGAAGAGGCCTCAAGCACATTGAGTTTGGCTCTCAGAAAAATAAATCTGTTTGGAGAAAGAGGATTGGTGAGAGCATCTGCTCACTGATCAAGGACTGGAACATGTGGACAATTAGTTACTTGGTCAGGATTTTTTCACAAACAAAAAGGACATCAATTTCCGTATGTTTTGTTCTTGCATGAAGGACTGGATTGTGAGCAATGGCAACTGCACTTTGGTTATCACAGAAGATAATAGGAGTGCTGAATGAGACTCTTAATTCAGTTAATAAGGTCTGAATCCAGGATATTTCTGCAGTAGTCTGAGCTAAACTTATATATTCTGCTTCTGTGGTTGATCTAGCAACAACTTGCTGCTTGCCAGACCACCAGGATATTAGATTAGGACCAAAATAGATGGCTGCACCTGAAGTAGACCTTCTGTCATCTATATCAGATTCCCAGTCTGCATCACAAAGCCCCAAATAGCTGTCTTAAGATGAAGACCATGAAGTATCCAAAGGATTTGCCATGAATTGGCAAACCTTGTTCACTGCAAAGCATATCTCAGGTCTAGTAATAGTCAAATATTGCAAAGCACCCACTACAGACCTATACATAGTAGGATCAGAAAACAAATTAGAACCTATTTTAGTAAGCTTGCAACTTGAAGCCATAGGAGAAGAAATATATTGAGCTTTTGCAATATTTGTTTTCTGCAACGACATTACTTTGGGAATCTTAAATCTTTTAAAAAATGGCAGCAACATACCATTTTTTCTTTCTATGAAAGAATCATACAAATAGAAGGTTAATTCCTGCGGCTACACTTTTGATCAAAACAGTTTTACAAATTCCAACCATTTTTTCTGAACCTTGCTCAAATTGGATCCTTTCTATTTTTCTATCAAAAATATAATTAGGATTCTTTTAACTTATTAATTTTCACTAAGTTTTGTTTGCTCTGAGTAAGCAGTAATGACTTATCAGGAAGAGCTTTTACTTCAATTCCAAGAAAGTAGTCCAGTAGACCAAGTTGTTTGAGAGAAAATTTTGAATTGAGCTGAGATGTGAGATGCTGAATCAGTTGATCAGAACTACCAGTAATTATAATGTCATCTTCGTATACTAGGAGATAAATGGTATGAGAGGTAGTCTTGTAGATGAACAAAGAAGGATCACATTTACTTGCAACAAAACCAAACTGAATAAGGGTAGACTGAAGTCTTTCAAACCACTGTTGAAGAGCTTGTTTGAGACCATACAAAGCTCTATTCACTTTGCACACTATAGAAGAATTGGAGCTTTGAAAACCAGGTGGTTGAGACATATATACAGTCTCATTAAGCAGTCCATCCAGAAAAGAATTGTTTACATCTAACTGAGTAAGTTTCCACTGATTGGTGAGAGCCAATGTAAGAATAAGTCTAATAGTAACAGGTTTCACCACAGGAGAGAAAGTTGCAGAAAAATCAAAACCACAAACTTGATTAATTCCTTTTGCAACCAATCTAGCTTTGAATTTTTTAATAGAACCATCTGCATTTTCTTTTACTCTAAAAACTCATTTACAGCCAATTGCTTTTCTGTTTGGTGGAAGAGGCACTAAATCCCTAGTGTGATTATTCATCAATGCTTCATATTCTTGTTTCATGGCTGAAAAGCAATTGGGATCTGTCAAAGCTTGTTTCACACTCTTTGGTTCACAATGAGCCAAAAGAAGTAAAGGATCAATCCTGGGTAAGTGCATACCAGATTTAGATCTGGTTTGCATAGGGTGAATATTGGATGATCTAGGAGGAGGAGAGGAGAGGAGTTACTGGATGAAGATGAGGATTCTGAATTTGATGATATGACAGTATTAGAAACAATAGGTTGATCTGTCTGTTCAGGATTAGAGGACTGAACAGAAACAGACTGAGGTAAGTCTGACTGAACAGGAGGATCAGACTGAGATGAGGAAGAACTGCCAACAGAGGTTTGTGTGTGCAGAGGAGACACAGGTGGCCGATTAGTAGCAATGATAGGAATGGAGGGGAAATTAAAATTAGTAGGGGATAAAGAAGGCTGACTAAGAGAAGGAGATGACTCAAATTAGTAGGGGATAAAGAAGGCTCTTCATTGCATTTGCCTCCTTCGTCATAGCCTCCACCAGTCAATCTTGTATTTCTGTAGTGTGTGTTTCAGACAGTTTTCTTATTATTGTCTCCTCCTTTTGATAATCCCTAGTTGTGTACTTTATTCCGTCCATCTCCGAATCTACCATTGCTGTGACATATACAGTGTGTCCTAGCTAGCACCTATGTTTCTCTCCATTCTAATCTAACCTGCCATTAATCTCAATAGCGTGTTTGAGTCTCTTGCCACCATTATCAATCTACCACGGCCATGTCATCATTTTACTAGATCTACCTTCTTTGGTCTGAATCATGTACTGTGAGATTAGAGTTGTTAGTTTGGCCCCAATACGTTCTCAGTGATATTAGCCTGGCAACATAGCCTTCCCAAAGAAATCATAGTGGCATTGTGGCTTTATTTTAGTATTGGCTGGTCTGTGGCTCCTCCAGAGACATAAGCTTGCCTTTGATGCTTTCCTAGAGATGAATCTATCCCTATGGCTTTCCCAAAGAAATTAGCCTGACCTTGTTGCTCTACTTGAACTATGAGCTGGCCACATGATAGTCCAAGAAATCATCCTAATCCTTCCATTCAACAATTTTAATTTTTTTTGGGGGTCTATTTGTTGTGTTTTGATCCTTACTAGCTGAACCAACTCTTGTTGGCATGCTTGTGCATAATAGTGAGTGTATTTTTTGATAACCATATAGAAATCATGGAAATGAATTTTTTCTTTTCCATATAATTTTTATCACTTAATATATTTGTATTTTCCAAGTTGTCATGAGATTGATTTAATGTTTTAACTTTCAGGCATGCTCATCCTGGAAATCCCTATGTATATGGACTTGCTACAGTTGATCATGATCTTAACTTTCCAGAACCAATGCCTGTAGTAGGTATTGTTTTTTTTTTTTGACTTAAATACCTTTTTAGTCCTTGCAATTTAGTGCCTTTTTGCTTTTCGTCCTAGTATTTTTTTTTTGTGTTTAGTCCTTGCAAATTATGTTTCTTCCTTAAAACACTTTAGATAGCGCTTTGAGCAATGAAGAATGTGTTATCTAAAGAACCCTGATTGTAGTAGCTTAAGTCTCGATTATGTAAATTCTGTATTTTTCAGAAAATCAATGAGGATTTCTTTCTAAAGCCTTTGTTCAGATCATAGTTTGGGTTGTGAAATAAAGGCATTTTTATTAAAGTAGGTCAACCATTACTGATCCATGTTGCAATTTGGAAGGATTTCTCATTTGAATGTCATTGCAAAGGTGGTTGGACTAGATAATAACTATCATGAGCAGTCTTGTATTATTTAATTTATGTGTAATAATAACTATCATGTTGGCAGTTATGGGGATCTAGTAGATCTATTTGACTACTTATGTACTACATATAATATTCCATATCTTTGTAATTAGTACCTCTGGTACTTTATTTCAATATAATATATTTATCTTTGCTGATAAAAAAAAATGTTGGCAGTTATGGGGATATTGTAGTAATGGTCAATTTTCGCAATACTCATTTATGGTTATTTGCAATTCTCTATTAACACTATCTTTTTATTGCATTGGAATGATAAGTTTGAGTGATATCTTTTTATTGCAGGAATATCTCATTCTGCAAGGGGCTATTGCATCAATATGGTGCTAGAGACCATGAAGACTTATTCTTCTGAAGATTGTTTGACAGAAGAAGCAGTTGTTACAAAGCTTCGTACTTGTCAATATCATCACTTATTTCTGCATACATCTATAAGGCAGAATTCTAGTGGTTTGTACTTTCTCATTCTTTAATTTTTTTTATTGAATGAATTGGGTAAAAATTTGGGCCTAACTTTGGAGCCCAAGGTGACTTTATATGGAGCACATGTTGAAGATCATACTTTTAGATTTTCATGTTCCATGTTGTAACTAGACTTTTCTGTTTTGGTTGATGCTATCCTTAGTTGTATTTCTCCCTTGTTCGTAATAATATTTATTATAAAATTTGTGCTATAAAAATGAAATTTTCCCATTGTTATTATAATTTGTGCTGTTTAAGTAAATTGTAAATGGTCTTTGTGCAAAAGAGTATGCACAAAAATCCTTGTTAGATATAAATATTTGTTTTCTTCATCTTATGCATCTGAATATTGTTGGGAGGACAATTGGGTTAGTGGGGAGGAAACATTATCCGCAAAATATCCTAGATTATACCTAATTTCTTGCCAGCAAAATCAGCTCATTAGGCAGATGGGAGATCACAAGGGAACAGGATGGGAGTGAGAGTTCACATGGAGGAGGCCCCTTTTTGACAATGAGATTGTTTCGGCTATTAGTTTCCTAAGAGAGGTTGAAGACATGACAATACAGCAACATAGAAGTGATGAGTGGGTGTGGAAGGCAGATCCAAGTGGCAACTATTCCGTACAAAGTGCTTACAATATGTTAAGGGGAGAATCAGCTGCGGGAAGTCACAATGAATGTTTTCAGGAGCTATGGAAAATAAAGATTCCAAGCAAAATTTCAGTTTTTGCCTGGAGATTACTTAGAGACAGATTGCCAACAAGAACAAACTTACAAAGGCAGCAGGTGCAGATCAATGACTTGTCTTGTCCATTCTCCGGATGCATGGAGGAGGATGCAGCCCACTTATTCATCCACTGCAGCAAGATCCAACCTATCTGGTGGGAATCCCTGTCTTGGCTGAATATACAAGGTGCTTTCCCGCACACCCCAAGGCAACATTTTCTCCAACATGCATCTGGTTTGGCTGAGGGCATAAGGGTCAATAGGTGGCAGTGCTGGTGGTTGGCTTTGATATGGTCCATATGGCAGCACAGGAACAACATACTGTTTTCCAATGCAATGTTTAATGGCAACAAAGTCTTTGAAGATGCAGCATTCATACTTTGGACTTGGCTCTGAAGTTTGGAGAAAAATTTTACAATACATTTTAACCCATGGTCAAGTAATCTTAGGAATGGTTTTGTTTATTAGCTGAGGACAGCAACATAAGATAACAGTAGATAAAGACCTTGTTTCACAGCCATCGTTTGGTTCCTATCGAGACTGTGCTAAGTCTGATTTACGGAACCAATTGTATGGTCTATCTCAATTATGTAATCTTTGTACCTCTGGTACTTCGACATATATATATATATATTATATTATTTTTGCTGATAAAATATTGTTTTTCTAGGAACCTGCGACTGGGGAGAATTTGGTGAGGGGGGACTTTTGTGGGGAGAATGTTCTTCTAGACATTTTGAATGGTTTGATGGAAACCCTATCTCTGATCTTTTGGCCAAGGTATGATTTTAAAATAAATATATATAATTATTTCATTTTTATTTTATTTTGTATGTATTGCATATAAATATATATGAATCATTTAAGTTGTTACGTGGGTATTTCACTTTGAACATAGGTAAAGGAGCTTTACAGTCTTGATGAGGAGGTTACATTTCGGAACGCAACTGTGTATTCAGGGAATAGGGCTCAACCTTTAACTCTTGGAACATCTACTCAAATTGGTTGGTGCATCAACATTGATGAATGCTCAATTGTTCACTTGTCATTTTCTTTTTATCTAAATCTGCTTCTCTTGCATTTTTAGGTGCCATTCCAACTGAAGGAATACCTTCTTTGTTGAAGGTCTTACTTTCACGAAACTGCAATGGATTACCAGCATTGTGAGTAAAGGATTCTTTTTATTTTTGGTTACATGGTGTATTTAGAAATTATCCCATGCTAATTATTTGACCAATTCACCCTTTAAATTTTGTGTTTATCCATATCATGGTATATCAACTCGCACGTTCTACCCGACTCTATGCTTTGTGCAATTAGCATTGCTTTCTTTATTATGAATGACTACTAGGAAAAAGGTAGTGGGTGAGAGTAGGATCCCAGCGGAACCATGCTGGAAATGGATATGGCCAGCAGGTGGAAAGGCGAAAAACAAATTGGAGGGATGCATCTGATATTCATTCCTTCTTTTTCACAAGATTCCCTGAGGAGATGAATGAATCAGACTTATGGTATGAGTTTAAAAAATGGGGGGATGTCCGAGAGGTTTTTATTGCAAGAAACCGTAATAGGTGGGGTAAGAGATATGGCTTCGTGAGATTCAAGGGGGTGAAAGATGTAACAAGGTTGGAGAGAAAACTGGATAGCCTGGTAGTAAGGGTATTAAAAATGCATGTCAATATGTCAAAGCATGGAAGAGAGAGGGTGACACTGGAAGAAGTTAGTCGGGGAGGACGAGAGAAAAAAGGACAGGAAGAAGCCAACGGGAAAGACAAGCACAAGATGGAAGGCAACCATGTAGATACAAAGACAAAACAATTCCAACAGAAGAAAGAGGCAACCTCGTATGCAAAGATCTTGATGACGGAAGGCAACCATGTAGATACAAAGACAAAACAATTCCAACAGAAGAAAGAGGCAACCTCGTATGCAAAGATCTTGATGACGGAAGGAAGAAACACGACACCCGGAAGATTTCTTAGAAACTCGAGCCTAACTGGTGCTGTATCTCACTCGTCAGTGCAGCTGAACATAAATGTGGAAGAAAAGACATGGCTAAGAAACACATGGGTGGGAAGACTGAAGAACCTTGCGCTGTTTGATAGAATGGTAGACGATTTCATGTGGAATGGAGGTGAAGACATCACGCTAAAATATATTGGTGATGACATGATATTGCTAATGGGACTTACAAAGACCAGAGCTACACAAATGGCTAAGGAAGCAAATTAGCAAGGCTCATCCTTGTTCTACTCACTAGAAAAGTGAACCCCTCAGCTAAGAATTGGCTATCGCCTAGTCTGGCTGCTGTCCTGGGGTATACCTCTGCATGCCTGGGATATGGAGCATATTAGACAGATTATGATGGCGATAGGAGAAGTGGTGGAGGTGGATGACGAAATGGATGAACTCCATAGGCTGGACAGGGCGCGGATATTAGTGAAGACACCATGGCAGCCATTAATTCAGCACAAGGTTTCCGCATGGATTAATGGGTTGAATACATTGTGCATATAGCTGAAGAAACATGTTACAATCTGGATAGATGCAAATATCTGGGAAGAAGCTTCATAGGCTCGTTGGAGGAAATAAGTTCTGACGATAATGAGAGTGAAATAGGGACGCAAATGGCGATCGAAGGTATAATGCTAGAACAGACCCGTTGGCAGAGGAGGACATTCCTCCGAGCACTGACGGTGACGAGCAGAGTCAACGAAACACGGAGGAGCGACAGACTGAAGGTCAAAATCGCCACAAAGAACCACAGGTTAATAACCAGGAGTCACTGACACGAGCTCAGGAATGGGTCACATTCGATACCTGCAGCGGACAAAAACAAGTTGACCGAAGCAACCATAGGCCTGATAAAAGTGAACAAACATAGGCACAAAGGACAACAACTGAGCCTAAGAAAAAGAGACCAAAAGCAACAAGTAGAGGTTAGAAGAGGAGTCAATAAAGGAGTTACAAAATCTGGCAGGAGCATGCACAGGAACAGGAAAATAGCAGAGAGGACAGAGACAAAGAGGTGGGCTCAATGACGCAAGAAAATTTTGAATTTGAACACAGAGCCACATGATGGGATAAATAATATTGGATGTGATGGGCCCTTAATGTGCCTCTCAAAAAACACCCTTCATGACAAAAATGAAGGTGCAGAAGGCAATGTAAAATGTGAACAAAAAAACCCAAAACATGTGGAGAAGGTATACTCCAGAAGCAGAAGGTGTAGAAAGCAAATGGAGCATGGATACACCGTTGGGCTTCTAAAAAAATCAAACATAAAGGCCCACAAGGAGGTCAGCAACGTAATTGACAAACGTGATGAATACTCATTGGAAATGAAAGGCAGTGGGCTGGAAAAATTGACAGAGATGAAAGAAATGGACAAAGTGGAACATCCAGCACAGGATCCACTACAAAATAATAGTCTGGAAATGTGTGATCAAACAATGGAAGCAAAATCACAATGGAACATGGTGCAGAATTTGGGAGTTACAAGTGGGCAAGGATATACATCAGTACTCACAAAGTTACTGTGTATGGAGGAAAGGGGTAAGGAGGAGGCCGACAAGATGGGAAATAGGGGAGCTGGATAATGAAGATCATCACATATAATACAATGGAGTTAGGAAGGGGGGTAAAATGGGCAACAATTAGAAGAATGGTACAAAAGGAAAGAATTGACATGTTATGTATACAAGAAACTAAGGAGCAGCTAGATAAATATGTCTGTCATGCACTGTGGGGAGATACAGAAGTTAAGTGGGAATTGCAACCAACCATCAATAGAGCAGGAGGACTACTATGTTTGGGGAATGAAAACTCTTTCCGACTGGACAGGAAGATAAGTGGTCAAGGTTTTATTTATATAGAGGGTATATGGGTCCTTTATGGGTAGAAGGTGTCTATTATCAACGTATATGTACCATGCGACATGACGTAGAAGAGAAACTTGTGGGAGAAAATCAGACAGCTGCGAGATTTAAGCCCTGGAGTGTTGTGGTGCATACTTGGGGATTTCAACAGTATCATGAGACAAGAGGAGAGAGTAGGGCTGTCTCAAAGGGGGGAAATTGATAGTAATATGGAAGATTTCAATGAATGGATAGAGGACCTTCAAGTTGAAGATGTACCTAGTGTGGGGAGGAAATTCACATGGTACAAACCTAATGTGACAACAAAGAGCAGGTTGGACAGATTTATTGTAAGTGCTGAATGGCTTCGGAAATGGCAGGGTACAACACAATTTATTTTGGAAAGAAATTTCTCGGATCATTGCCCAGTTGTGCTGAAATCTGAAGTTGTTGACTGGGGACCCCAACCTTTCAAGATAAGATAAAAGGAGTCAAGGCTAGGCTGAAAATCTGGAATAAGGAGCAATTTGGAGATACCCATCAGAAGGTAGCAACCATTGAGAAGGAGCTAAACATACTTGAATTTGAAGGTGATGATAGACAGCTATTTGACCAAGAGTTGCTGGTTAGCAAAAAGCTTTCAAGACGAGCTATGGGCAACTGCACAATCGCACGAGTCCCTATTGAGGCAGAAAGCAAAAACAAGATGGATCAAAGAAGGGGACTATATTTCAAAGTTTTTCCATAGAGTTGTAAACTTAAATCGCAGATCCAACACTTTGAGGGGAGTGTTTGTAAATGGTGTTTGGATTGATGAACCTAGAAGGGTGAAGGAGGAGACATGTTTGTTCTTCAAGAAAAGATTTCAGGAGGAAGAGTGGGTGAGACCCAAACTAGATGGGGTCAGCTTTAAAGCCATTGGACAACATTAAAATGACAGACTATCGAAGCCTTTCATTGAAAAGGAAATTAAGGATGTTGTGTGGGAGTGACAAGACCCCTGGCCCAGACGGTCTTAACTTCAAATTCATTAAGGAATTTTGGGAAATTATCAAGGTTGATGTGCTTTGATTCATGGATGAATTTTTTTTCATGGAACTCTCCCGAAGGGCTGCAATACCTCCCTTCATTGCGCTCATTCCCAAGGTATTTGTTCCACAAAATTTAAATGAACATAGGCCTATTTCTCTAATAGGTAGCATATACAAAATTGTGTTAAAGGTGTTAGCATGGAGGTTGAAGGAGGTGTTGCCAGCACTAATAGATGATAGACAAACAACATTCACAGAAGGCCGTCATTTGCTACACAACACCCTCATTGCAAATGAAGTAATCCATGAAGCAAAGTCAAGGAATAGGTCGTGTTTGATTTTCAAAGCTGATTTTGAAAAGGCTTACGATTCAGTCTCTTGGGATTTTCTGCTATATATGTTGAGGAGAATGAATTTTTGTGAAAAATGGATATTATGGATTGAGGGCTGCCTAAAATCAGCTTCTATGTCCATATGGAAATGAAGCTTTTTCCATAACAAAGGAGAATTATGGGCTAGAATATTGGACTCAAAATATGGCGATTGGAGAAATTTGGAGGAAGCAACAAGGGGCAGTAGAGTATCAACATGGTGGAAGGATATAAATATCATAGATCCTTTAGGTGCAGATGGCAGCGTTTTCGATAAAGGGATAAAATGGAAAGTGGGGTGTGGAGAAAAGACTAAATTTTGGGAGTATGGATGGATGGAGGATGGAGTACCATTTAAGTTGAAATACCCCACACTTTTCTTCATTTCCAAACAGCAACATCTCATAAAGATGATGGGCAAAAAAATCTGAATAAAGACTTTGACGTGTCGTTTCATCACTGGTTCAACAATATGAAGGAGACATTTATGTGATTAGGGTGGGACTCTATGTATTTTGGGTAGCTGTGGGCCAAGCAAACTGTCAGAATTATGGTTTCCTAATTCAATTTAGATATTCTGTATTAGGGAACCATAGTCCTGCTAAATTTGACCCAATGTGTAATTTCAACAGTACAACTTGTACTGATTAACATATAGTACAATATTATTTTCACTGAGTAAAAAAATAAATGAATGACTACTAGGAATTTTCTTTTTTCTTTTGTAGGGTATAAAGACTTTAATGGATGCATTTTGCATTGCACTCTTTCTTGTGCAAGATGGTTTATTTGTTTTCCTTTTCCTTTTTATTTTGCAACCAAAAACTTCTACATTCCCCTTAACTCCTGAATGAAGCACAAGTAAGGAAAAATTGTTAAAGTATATTTAAGGCAGCACAAATTTAGCCTTGTTGTAGGATGTGGGAATATTGTCTTTCTGCATTGATTTTTAATTTTTAAACTTGTTTATATTTTGTAGTTTTGGACCATTTTATTGTAAAATTCAGTCTTAGTTGTACTAAAATTTTCATTTTAAATTGTTTATTTCCTTTATTCTGTTTCTTTTTGCCTTTTATTTTAGTTTTAATAATTAAATGTAGCTAAGTGTAGTGTTGTAGCAAGGAATTCTAGATTGAATACCTAATTTATGTCATTGTGGTTCTCAGGTATATAAGGGATCTTCTTTTGAATCCTCCTTCATATGAGATTGCATCCAAAATTCAAGGTTATTTTCAATAGTTATAATTTTGATGTGTCTTTTAATGTTTTTTTGTTGAAGATCAACACAGAATCAACAAATTCTGTTTGTACTGCTCATTAGGATTTTATGTACATATTTATTAGCTGTCATTTTTGTCTTTATCATATTTAGAATTTGCATTTATAGGGAGATCAATTCCCTTGATTTCTAGGCTAGATTATTGCTCTTAGCTTTGCGTTGTGCATTATCTATATATCTCCCTGTACCATTCACGTATTAAAGGGAAAATAAAAGCTCGATCTGAACCATCCCTAAATCTAGTGCCGCCAAGCCATGACTGATGAATTGCTCACAGTGGATACTGGATCATTTTCGACCAGCTCACACGATGGGCTTACTCACTTCATCATTGGCCATAAATTGAATGGTTAGAACTATACCCAATGGGTAAGGTCAGTCCAATGTTGTTAATGGCGGATGGCGGTTCATGGCGGAAAGTAAAAAATCTGCCATAAAAATATGGCGGATGGCGTAGCGGAAAATGGCGGATGTCATGGCGGACCAAAAAAAAAAAAAACATATATATAAACTCATTGAAATTGAAAAAAAACAAAGGATTGCATTCAAATAAACTAAAAAAGTTTCATGAGTTCATACAATAATCAAGTACCAACACCAAATAAACTCATTAAAGAGTTCAAATAAACTCAGCCATTTAAAAGAGGACTGAACAAAAAAAAAAATTGTGGTGTCAAATACGAAAAAAAAAATGGGACTGTTAAAAGTAAAAAGGGGTGTCAAATAGCAAAAGGAAAAAAAAAGCTGCAGACAGAAAACAGGGGGTGTCAAACAGCAAAAATAAAACTAAGAAAACCTGCGTCTTCTTCTTCTTCGCGACAGCTTCGTCTTCTCCGCGAGAACTTCTCGCTGCAGGCCGCCGTTCGTGACAGGTGCGTCGTTGCCGGAGCTCGTCACCGCCGTTTGTGCCGGTGTGTCGCTGCCGGAGGTCGTCGCAGCTGCGTGCGCGTGCGGCTGCGGGTGTCGCGGCTCGTTGCGCGTGTGGGGTGCGGGAGGGACGCGGCTGGTGCAGGGGAGGCTCGCGGTTGGGTTCTCTCTTAGATGGAAGGTTGTTCTGAATCACAGAGCTGTGCTGGAGGGTCTTTTAGCTGAATGAATAACCGGGTAGGGTTGAGTCGGGTCAGCCCAACTCCTACCGCGGACAAAAAGCAAAAAAAAAACGCCATTTTCCGCCACCCCGCCATAACCGCCACGACCGCCATGGCGCCGCCATCCCAAACCCGCCACGCCACCGCTATTCGGTGGCGTTTTTTCGAAAAACCGCCATGAAAATCCGCCATGGCGCCGCCATGGCCGCCATTTAACAACACTGGTCAAGATTTTTCTTCAAGGAAAAGGAAGGAAAGGTTACATGACAAATGAAATTGGTGAAAATTTCATGTTCTGTGACATTGCAAAAGATACATGGGATGCAGTGAAGGAACTGTTCTTAAACATGGACAACACATCTGCTGTTTTTGAGATAAAAAGCATAGTCCATGACCTTCGACAGGGAGAGTCCTCTAGTCCTCTGTTATTGAGTATTTTAACATACTCTACAGACATTGGCAGCAGCTGGACATATATGAAGAAGTTTCATGGTGCTCTACAGAAGATAAGAAGAAGTATAAGGAGCTGGTGGAAAAAGAGAGGATTTATAAGTTCCTATTGGGACTAAATAAGGATCTTGATAAAGTTCATAGAAGGATCCTTGGAACCCAACCACTTCCCAAAATTCGGGAAGTCTTCTCAGAAGTTAGAAGGAAAGAAAGTAGGAGAAACTCATGCTGGGAACATCCATCTTAGTTCCATCCATCCATTGAGAGCTCGGCAATGGCAGCAAGCGAAAACTAGCGTTGACCACCACAAAAGAAAAATCGGCCCTGGTGTGATCATTGCAAGAGGTCAGGCCACACCAAGGAAACATGTTGGATCATTCATGGAAAACCTTCAGAAGCCAGGCAGTTCAAAAGCAAGGAAGGCAGAGGCAACATAGCCTTTAACCATCTACAAGCTGAGGTAAATTCTAATTCATTTCCATTCAGCAGAGAACAAATGAAGGCTCTTCAAAAACTGCTTCAACAGTCTATGGTAACCGTAGAAAAGGGTGGTACTGCTGTAGTGGCTCAAAGAGGTACTTTTTTACATGCCCTAAACACTAGTAAAGAAAGAACAAAGTCATGGATCATTGACTTAGGAGCTTCAGATCACATGACTGGAGATTTTACTTTGTTTAGTAGTTATTCTACAGGTCCCTATAACTATACTGTTTGGATAGCTGATCGGACTCATTCTAAGGTCATGGGTAAAAGATCCATCATTATTTCACAAAATATTACACTTGAATCAGTTCTGTATGTGCCAAAACTTGATTGTAACTTGCTGTCCATTAGCAAGATTACAAGAGATTTGAAATGTGTTACTAAATTCTTCCCAAACCTGTGAATTTCAGATTTTGGAGTCGAGGAAGACAATTGGCAATGTTGAAGAGTGTGCTGGACTCTACCTCCTTCAAGTTGAAAAACCAAAAGAACTCAAGAACCATTCTTATGTAGCAACACCAGTTTCTCGTAGTGATAATTCTGTCATGTTGTGTGTGACGTCCTCTACCCCTCACATATATATACTAATAAAAAAGTAAGAATTAGGGAGGAGGACGCATCCCACATATTTCTTGAATGTAATAAAATATGACCTCTATGGTGGGAATCTCAGACTTGGGTACGATCCTTGGGGGTATCTCCAATTAACACAAGACAACACTTTTTACAGCATGTACATGGGACGCCAGGATCAAAGAGGTATAACAGATGGAAGACTTGGTGGATAGCCCTAACTTGGTCTATATGGAAGCATAGGAATCAGATCATCTTCCAGAATGCACAGTTCAATGGAATCAAGTTGCTGGAGGATGTTGTGTTTTTGCACTGGACGTGGATTAGAGCCATGGAGAAAATTTTTTCTATGAACTATAACCAGTGGTCTAGCAACCTAATAGATGGTTTTTGTAATTAGGAAACAAAAACCTGTGGGGCAAGCTGTTGTACTTGTTGTTGGGAATTCTGGATTGATAAGATTGATACATAGCCTGAATCCTTGTATCCAGTAGCCTATTTATAACTATAATGTATCTTTAGTACCTCTGGTACTTTTATCTAATAAAACTACTTTCGCTGTCCAAAAAAAAAAAAGTAAAATCAAAATTAATTAAAAGTTTTTAAAACACGTTTAAATACAAGTCTTTCAAAAGGGTAAAAGGCCCACATTCACTTTTCTAATATCATAATAAAACTTGTCCAAATAAATAATAAATCATCTTGGCTCAAAACAAGGTCGTCCAAGACTTCATGCAATTAATGTAGAAACCTATACCTCAATGTCATATCCTATCAGAGCATTGTGTTCCCGTGTCCTCTAGCATGAGGTTCTTCATAGTCATCCACCTAATCATCTGCTCCCACAAACACAAGGTTCGAGATCATCACAAGATCCAAACACAAATAGCATACATGGAGTGAGTTATCACATTTCTAACTAATAGAGAGAAACAAGACAATATATATGTATAAATATCATATAAACAAAATACAACTTAAGAATCGCTTACGTTATTTCACCACTTTGTTGCACAACATCACATTACAACACCATACGTCTCATTCGTTTTCACAGCATTCACGTACTCAATGATCAAAACACAATATCATTAAATCAATCAATATTGAACAATACACAAGCGTTATGCAACAAATACACTAAAAATCAATCCTATATGTAATGTGGTATCATGTTAGTGAAAAACCTCGCCAGACGCTTAGGAGTACATGACAAGACAAACCACACACTAGCAAGTCAGGTCACTCCCACTAGATAAAATTATAGGGAGACCAATTAGGGTCATGCTGTTTTGTGAGAATACTCCAATTATATGGGATCAACATAAACTTAAAGGAGCACTCAAATCGGGTGTATTTATCTCCAAGACCTACACTTCGAAGAGTCCGTCATGGCTTCTCCCACTTGATTTAGGTCCAATCCAAAAAATATTTTAGCACATAGACTTTATCTATGAATTGTACAAAACACACGACTCCTCAATTATTCTCAAAATAGTTTTATCTCGTCGCGCTTGTGATTAAATTCGTCGGGTCCCCACAATGGTTCCCATCACAATACTCGTTGCGCATTAACTCGTCGCATTAACTCGTTGCCCTTGAAGGGTCTTATGGTCGTGTGATTGTACAATTCATAGTTCACAACTCAATGCACACAACATCTCAATGCACTAATATATTACGAGTCAATACATACTCAATTTATCACATATATTCGGTCTCAATCACAATGGTATAATTCCAAAATAACATGTTATCACATCTCATGAATTATACACACTTTACCTATGAACTATGCAATACACACAATTTTTCCATTGTTTTCAAAATCATTTTAACTCGTTGCGCTTGTGATTAAACTCGTCGGGTTCCCACAGTCGATCCCATCACAATACTCGTCGCCCTTAAAGGGACTTATCATTGTGTGATTGCATAGTTCATAGCTCATAACTCGATACACACATCTCATCTCAATCTACATGTATTTTACCATTCATCACAGGTTCAATTTATCACATACTCACAATTTGAATCACCATTTCAGAATCTTCACATAATAATTTATACAAAAGTTTTATCACAACATGGGGAGTAAAACCCCTCAAATAATCTCACAATTATATCAAAATCATAGGTCAAAACACAAAACATAAAAAACACTCAAGTTTATCAATCAATTCTCATCAGAACATTAATTGGTACGTAAAACACAACAATATTGTATTTATAATTGTAAAGGAAAAATTATAATTCAATAAACATTCCAAAATAAACCTCAACTTAATCCTCTAAGGATCCCTACACATGTTCATTCTAATCCCAATTGCGATGAACTTATCCCTTACCTCTAAGCGGGCTTACGTGTGTATTGTGACAGCAATAACGACATCTCTAACGGTTTCCTGAGATTTCTCAAGTTTCTTAGAGAGAAGGAGAAGGGATTGAAGCCTTCATTTTGTACTGTTTTCGTGCGATTCAGTTTTCTCCCTCCATGAATATTATTTTGCAAATCCCAACGGTGAAGGTCTGCGGAATTGAATCGCGAACCATATATCAAAATTTCACGACAATCCAACGGTTAACAAGTCCGGGATCATAGTTTTACTGAAACAGTTTTGGGTTTCTGCAGGAAAAGAAAAATCTATGATGCAAAGGGTATTTCTCTCAGCTACGACATGTTTTCGAAATTTCCAACGGTGAGAATGTTCGGAAATGAGTTCCGAACCTGATGCTCAAATTTCACGACGATCTAACGGTGAATGAGTTCAAGATCGTCATTTTTTTGAGATAGGTTTGGTGGTATGCGAAAAAAAGAGAGGGTTTTGGAAAGAGG
Source organism: Glycine max (assembly GCF_000004515.6). NCBI lineage: Eukaryota > Viridiplantae > Streptophyta > Magnoliopsida > Fabales > Fabaceae > Glycine > Glycine max. The sequence continues at coordinate 25,846,299 of NC_038256.2, read as the reverse complement.
AGGGGGAAAAACGAAATTGAGTGGAAGATGAGACATTGTCAGTGTGAAAACTGACCTAACACGTCTCTATTTATAGTTAGGGTACTTACAACTTATTATTTATTCTATTTATTTATTTTTATTATTTTATAAAAATGAACTCTATTTTATTTCTTATCAAATGAATAAATAAAATATTTTTTATTTTTTATTTTCTCTCAAACCATTATTTTAGTTAATAAAGATATTTCTCCTTATTTATTTAATTATAAAAACCTCATTATTTTTTTAAAGCTCTATTTATTTATAAATAACAATCCTTTTTAAATTAGTTTACGAAAAATGGAATGTTATATTGTGGCACTATATATTAGGCCACCCAAATTTCATGTACTTGGAAAAGATGTTTCCCTCATTATATAATAGAAGCAAGAAACGTATTCAGTGTGAAATTTGCCAATTGTCTAAACATACATGCAGCCATTATCCACCTCAACCCTCCAAACCTTTCTCACTAATTCATAGTGATGTATGGGAACCATCACAAGTTCACAACATTACTGGCTCAAGATGGTTTGTCACTTTTATTGATGTTCACACATGCATCAGTTGGGTGTTTCTAATGAAGGAAAAATCAGAAGTAGGTAGGATATTTGAAATCTTTCACAATATGGTGCAAACACAATTTCAAAACATGATTCAAGTATTCAAAACTAACAATGGCCGTGAGTATTACAACCTTGCTCTAAATTCCTATCTTTAGAAGGTTGGAATTGTTCACCAAAGTTCTTGTGTGGACATCCCCAACAGAATAGGGTTGCGGAACGGAAGAATGAACACCTTTTGGAAGTGACTAGATCAATCATGCCAGCCTTCAATGTTCCAAAACAATTTTGGGGAGAAACCATCCTTTCAACAACTTACCTCATAAATAGAATGCCTTCCTGTATCCTTGACTTTAAGATCCCTTTTTCCACATTTCAAACCTTCTTCCTAACCAACAAAATATTTTCATCCATTCCATTAAAAATCTTTGGATGTTCAACTTTTGTCCACAACCTAAACCCTCACCATAACAAATTGGACCCCAAATCCATCAAATGCATATTTTTTGGTTACTCTCCTCATCAAAAAGGATACAGGTGTTACTTTCCCCATACTAAAATTTTTTACCACACTATGGATGTAACCTTCTATGAAAATCAACCCTATTACCCCAACGTTGGCATTCAGGGGGAGCAACCAAACACCTATCCAACTGAAAACTCAAAATACCAATCTTTGGCTCTTGAGATAACCGGACCTGCACTACTTCGGCACAAACCTTACTAGACCAAAACCATAACACTCAAACAGCCGAACCTGTACATAAACTAGATGAAAGGACAGCAGAGGTTGTGATAGAACCTGTAGCAGAAACTGAATAGGATGTAGTTAAAGTTTCAACTACATCTCAACATAACCATGGCCCAGAAACACGAGAAGATAATTGGAAGGTTTATAAGAGAAAAAGGAGAATGGATGAAGAGTCAAGCACAACTCTAATGCAAAACCATGAATCCAACCAGGCTTTAGAAAATGAAGTTCCCACAGGTAATATTCTTCCTAACCCTAAACCTGTTGATATAAATACAGCAAATACTGATATTCCTATTGCTAAGAGAAAAGGGGTGAGAACTTGTACTCAACACCCTATTGAGAGATATGTCTCCTATGGAGAATTGTCACAAAATTACAGGTCCTTTGTAGCAGCAGTTGGCAGTTTAGAAATTCCAAGAAATATTCAAGAGGCACTACAAAGACCCGAATGGGCAGCAACTGTAACAGAAGTTCAAGCACTTGTGAAAAATGGTACATGGGAAGTCACCACTATTCCAAAAGGAAAGACAACAGTGGGATGCAAATGGATATTCACAATTAAATGCAATGCTGATTGCAGTATAAACAGGTACAAGGCTCGGTTGGTTGCAAAGGGATTTACACAATCATATAGAGTAGATTATGAAGAGACATTCACACTTGTTGCTAAATTCAATTTTGTTTGGGTCCTATTATCTCTAGCAGTAAATATAGATTGGCCTTTACACCAACTAGACATAAAAAATGCTTTTCTAAATTGGGAGTTAGAAGAGGAGGTATATATGCAAATACCTCCAAGACTTGAATCACCCAACACCTCAAACATGGTGTGCAGGCTTCGTAAATCTCTATATGGCCTCAAACTCCAAGGGCGTGGTTTGACAGGGTAAGTTGTCAAGCAAGATGGTTTTGTTCAATGCCAAACTGACCATACTATGTTTGTTAAGCATTCTCTGGATGGAAAGATAGCTTTGTTTATTGTCAATGTGGATGATATCGTAATTGTAGGAGACAATTATGATCAAATAAATCATCTAAAGAATGTTCCAGCCAAAGAATTTGAAGTTAAGGATCTAGGCCAGCTCAAGTATTTTCTAGGGGTGAAAATTACTCGGACAAAGAATGGTATTTCTGTTTCTCAAAGTACACTCTGGATTTACTTCAAGAAATGAGGATGCTTGGATGCAAAGCAGCCAATACTCCCATAAAACCCGCCAGAAGGAGTGAAGAGGAGAGTGTAGCAGCTGACAAAGATAGATATCAAAGTCTAGTTGGAAAACTAATCTATCTTACTCATACTAGGCTAGACATTGCTTCGCTGTAAGCATGAATAGTCGTATAGTCGTTCTATGTCAAACCCAACTGAAACTGACATGAGAAATGTGAATAGAATCCTCCAATACCTTAAAGGTACACCAGACCGAGGGCTCTATTTCTAGAAGAACTCAAAAAGAGGTATTGAAGTCTATACTGATTTGGATTGGGCTGGATGTCTATCTGACAGGAACTCAACTACAGGATATTGCACATTTGTATGGGGGAACATGGTAACTTGGAGAAGCAAGACACAATCTGTTGTGGCTAGGACTAGTGCAGAAGCAGAATTCAAAGCTATGGCACACGGTATTTGTGAAGGAATATGGCTCAAGCAAATGTTGAATGAAATCAGAATTGCTACCAACTACTCTAAGGATATTTTGTGATAACAAGACTGCTATAAGCATTGCGAAGAATCCGGTTCATCATGATAGAACAAAGCATGTGGAGATTGATAGGCATTTCATTCAGGAGAAGATTGATCATAAGATTATACGTGTCAATCATGTTCCATCATGACAGTAAACAACAAATATTCTAACAAAAGCCCTACCAAAGAATGTATATGAGAAGATCAAATCCAACTTGGGTATGATGGATATCTACCATCAAGATTGAGGGGGAGTGTTGAAGATCCACGCAAATTCTATTTGTACAGCTCATTAGGATTTTATGTACATAATTATCAGCTGTCATTTCTGTCTTTACCTTATTTAGAATTTGCATTTATAGGAAGATCAATTCCTCTGATTTTAGACTAGATTATTGCTCTTATTTCTGTCATGTGCATTCTATATATACCTCACACGAACCATTCACAGATGAAAGGGAAAATAAAACCTCTTTCCGCATTTTTTATTGCAATGTAAATTTTATCTCAGTTATGTACTTTACAGTAGTATAATCTTACCATCAATAATAAACATTTTATACTTAATTTTGGACTCGTTTTCTTCTGCTTTTATTTGGCAGCAACATGCAAACTTATGAGCAGTGTAACATGTTCAATTCCAGAATTCACATGTGTTTCTTCAGCAAAGGTTCTTATTAAGTTACTTTTGTGAATTCTAATTGAGCTTCATATGAAACTTGATGCATGTTACCCTATTTCCTCTTAAGTGTTCTTTTTTTCTTTTGTCAAATAGAGGGAATGGAAAGTTAGTTGTACTTTCTTTACAAACTTCAACATGATGAATTGCAATTTAAATGTGCTCATAATGTGTTGTGAACCCTTTTCAAGCAAGGGGAAGCTCAATAGAAAGAACAACATAGAAAGGAAAATAGACTTAATTCTCATTGATACCCTTCAACGTGAATATGCCATAATATAAAGACAAATATCCAAAATATCTTCTAACAGAATTATAACAAACTACTTCTACAACCTACTTGACTCATTATCTTTATTACTTAATAACAATCTCTTAATACTTCTTTTGTGCCTAACGTTATAACTAGGCCGTATCACAAGGATTGTTTACAAATAATTATTGTTCATGAAATATTCAAGTACTTCCTGTTTTGAAGGCTAGATTTTGAGAATGAGAGAAGTATGGACAAGGGGGATATGGGCCTTAGACCCCCAGGCCCAATCCCTGGCTCTGCTGAGACTAAATTCTATGTTAGAAGAAAAATGCTTAACGGGCATAGAGAACAGGCCCAAATTAACCAGGACTTGTCTGTGGAACCTCTAACACCTCCTACAATGGCGCCTCTTAACAAAGGAACCTTGAAAACAGCCCACATCACTACAGCATCTCACCTAGAATTAAATAGCACAAAACAGGACAATTGTTTCGGGCAACCAAACCCCAATATCCTGGAAAGACAGTGTGCCTCAGAAGAAGAGATGGGTTTGACCCATGGGGAGGATAGTATGAAGCTTCGAGAGATGATGTCAGACATGGAAAAAAGGGACACTAAGTTGGCAGTTGAGATGGGAATTAAACAGGCCCAACCATGAATATTCTCTCCTACAATTCAAGAGGCTTGGGCAGGGGAATTAAGTGGGCTGCCATTAGGAGGATCAACATGAAACATAAGGTGGACCTTGCCTATATTCAAGAGACAAAAAAGGATTCTTTTGATAAGAATATTTGTCAATCCATGTGGGGGGACTCCTTTGTATCTTGGGATTTTGTTCCATCAACCCAAGCATCAGGTGGCTTGCTGTGCATGTGGAATAATTCTGATTTCCAGGTGGAAAGGAGGGTCAAAGGTAGGCATTTCCTAATGTTGGTAGGCAAGTGGATAAAGGAAAATCAGTGGCTGCATATTGTCAATGTTTATGCCCCCTGCGACCAAGATGGGAAAAGGATATTGTGGGATGAATTGAGACACTTAAAAGTCTCTAATCCTAGTGGCCTATGGTGTGTACTTGGAGATTTCAACTCTATTACGAACCAGGATGAGAGAATCAGCTCATCTCAAAGGATAGCTGCCACCTCAGATATCTCAGCTTTCAATGATTGGATATCTGAGATGGAGCTTCATGATATTAGAAGCCTTGGAAGTAGTTTTACCTGGTTTAGGCCCAATGGCAGTGCCAAGAGCCGGCTTGATAGATTTCTGGTGTTTGATCAATGGTTATCTATGTGGCCTAATACCTCTCAGCATGTTCTTCAAAGAGACTTCTCTGATCATTGCCCTCTCATCTTGAAGACAAAAATGGTGGACTGGGGCCCTAAGCCTTTTCGTGTTGTGGATTGGTGGCTGAACCAAAAAGGTTATCATTCTATGGTTAAAGAGGCTTGGACTGCAGATCAGTATGGAGGGTGGGGTGGAATTGCCCTTAAAAATAAGCTGAGGAACTTGAGAAATTCCATAAAACAGTGGAGCAAAGACAGGGGGGACATTAAAGCAAACAAGATCCAGCACTTGAAACAGAAGCTATCTGATTTGGAGACTCTTGCTTCCCATAGAATTTTATCTGCAACTGAAGTTCAGACCAAGAGAGCATTGCAACAAGAGTTGTGGGACACTGCAAATGCCTATGAATCCCTCATGAGACAGAAGTCCAGGGCCAAGTGGATCAAGGAGGGGGATAGTAATTCAGCATATTTTCACAAGGTGATTAATTTCAGAAGATGCTCAAATGCTGTTCATGGAATTTTCATTGATGGTGCATGGGTCCAGCAGCCTCATCTTGTCAAGAATGCAGTGCTTAATTTCTTTCATGAAAGATTCACTGAACAGAATCCATGTAGACCTACCCTGGATGGGGTAAATTTTCCTATGATAGATCATACTCAAAGTGAGGGGCTGGTTGCCCCTTTCTCAGATGCAGAAATCAAAGATGCTATTTGGAGTTGTGATGGTGATAAATGTCCGGGGCCAGATGGTTTTAACTTTAGATTTATCAAGGAGTTTTGGGGGGTGCTCAAACCTGATTTTAGAAGATTTGTGGACGAATTTTATGCTCATGGAAGCTTCCCTAGAGGCAGCAATGCTTCTTTTGTGACTCTTATTCCAAAGATATCTCAACCTCAGTCCTTAAATGACTACAGACCCATTTCTCTCATTGGGTGCATGTATAAAGTAATAGCCAAACTCTTGGCAAATTGGTTGAGGACTCTGCTGGATGGGTTAATTGATGAAAGGTAGACAACTTTCATAAGAAATAGGCACATTCTCCATGGAATTCTCATTCTCAATGAGGTGGTGGATGAAGCTACTCAGAGAAAGAAGCCTGCTATGATTTTTAAAGTGGATTTCGAAAAAGTATATGATTCAATATCTTGGGCTTTCTTGGATTACATGATGGACAGGCTAGGTTTCTGCTTTAAATGGAGATAGTGGATCTCTGCATGTCTTCACTCAGCTACTATCTCAATTTTAGTTAATGGGAGTCCTACAAAGGAAATAGTCCCCTCTAGAGGATTGAGACATGGAGACCCTTTGGCTCCTATGCTCTTTAATATAGTGGCTGAGGGCCTTACTGGCATGATGAGAGAGGCTTTGAATAAAAACCTTTATAGAAGCTTCTTGATTGGGAAGCAAAATGTGCCTATAAACATACTGCAATATGCTGACGACACAGTCTTTGTTGGAGAGGCTTCTTGGGATAATATTCTTATGCTGAAGTCCATGCTTAGGGGCTTTGAAATGGTTTCGGGTTTGAGAATTAATTATGCAAAAAGCCAATTTGGGATTGTCGGTTTTCAGACCAATTGGGCTCATGAAGCAGCCCAATTCCTTAACTGTAGACAGTTGGACACCCCTTTCCATTACTTAGGCATGCCTATTGCTGTTAAAGCCTCCAGTAGGGTGGTTTGGGAGCCTTTGATCAACAAGTTTGAAGCTAAGCTCTCAAAGTGGAATCAGAAAATTCTGTCTATGGGTGGCAAGGTCACCTTGATAAAATCTGTCCTGAATGCACTTCCTATATATCTTCTATCTTTCTTCAAGATTCCTCAAAGAATAGTGGATAAACTGGTGTCCCTTCAAAGGCAGTTCATGTGGGGGGGAAATCAACAACATAACAGAATTTCTTGGGTAAAGTGGGCTGACATATGTACTCCGAAGATTGATGGGGGATTGGGGATCAAAGACCTGTCCAAATTCAATGCAGCCTTAAGGGGAAGATGGATCTGGGACTTAGCTTCCAATCACAAGCAGCTTTGGGCCAGACTTCTAACCTCCAAATATGGAGGATTGTCAGATTTGCAGAATAGTAGAGATAAAGGTTGGCACTCCCCTTGGTGGAAGGATCTTAGAAAGCTTTACCATCAGCCAGATTTTCAGATTATTCACCAAAATATGACCTAGAGGGTTGGATGTGGGGATAGGGTAAGGTTCTGGCAAGATTCATGGCTAGGACAGGGATGTAGCCTTCAACAGAAGTACAATCAACTATTCTTGATTAGCAGACAGCAAAACCTTTCCATCTCCAAGATGGGGAAGTTTTCTCAAAATACATGGAGCTGGGATTTTAAATGGAGAAGGAACCTTTTTGACTATGAGAATGAGCAAGCAATAGCTTTCATGGATGATATATCTGCTTTTTCTATTCATCAGCAGTTGCAGGATACTATGGTATGGAAAGCTGAACCTACTGGGCTTTATTCTACCAAGTCAGCATATAGGCTCTTGATACCTACCAATAGCCCTGGCCAGCACAGTAGGAATTTCCAGATTCTAAGGAAGCTTAAAATCCCCCCAAGGGCTGAGACGTTCTCATGGAGATTGTTTAGGGATAGACTCCCTACCAGGGCTAATTTGCTCAGGAGAAATGTGGTTCTACAGGATACTATGTGTCCTCTTTGTGAAAATCACCAGGAGGAGGCTGGCCATCTCTTTTTCCATTGCAGAATGACTATAGGGCTGTGGTGGGAATTCATGAGTTGGACCCGGATTACAGGAGCTTTCTCAGATGACCCAGCTAGACATTTTATTCAATTCTGTGATGGCTTTGGGGCACAGAGGAGTCACAGTAGATGGTGTGTATGGTGGATTGCTCTAACTAGTACTATTTGGCAGCACAGGAATTCCCTCCTGTTTAAGGTCACCCCTTTTGAACCTCCCAAAGTGATGGATGATGCTTTATTTCATGCTTGGTCTTGGCTTAAAGCTACAGAGAAAGGTTTTAATATTCCATTTAACCATTGGTCTACCAATCTTCTGGAGGCCTTTGGTTAACTTGTAATATTTCCTTTCGTGGTGGGTTTTTTTTGTTGGGTATTGTTTTGGAAGGTGGCATTTTCAGTGCCTTGTATTTGTTATACTCAGTACTTCTGGTACTGTTATGTTTATATATTAATAATACTATACTTTTGCCTTAAAAAAAAACAAACAATTTTGGTATTCTGGGGGAGTATTAGAGGCCTGAGTTTAAATATGTGTATTATTAAAGAATGTGTGACATCTGCAGACATAAAAAATGGCGTGCATAACATTGATACCCAATTTAGACTCAAGAATAAATAAAAGAACATTTTATAACATTCCTGATAATGCTAAGTAATTACCATCTTGGGTTACAGTGACCAAGGAAGAAGCTTGCTGGACTGCTTTATGTTGAAGGTATTCCTTATACTAATTAGCTGAAAACGGATTAGGATTAGCTTCCTCTGACTTAGTTTTTTGTTTAACAATTGGTGCCAGGGACCACATTACATTGGCAATCTTGTTTGGGAATCTATGCTGAGAATAGCACCAATCATGAGGATTGTTCATCTCACTGAAATGAAATGATAATTAGTAAAGGCTTTCCTCTTTTTGTTTTGCTCAACAAAAATAGGTAATATATATATAAAATGAGTACCAGAGGTGCTATAAATACACTCTGAGATTGGGTGCATAGCTGATTACAAGTTTGACTAGGAACCAAGCTATCCCCAATACAAGGATTACAAATGTCCTGCACCTGCTATTAAAAGTCCTGCACCTGCTATTAAAAGTCCTGCACCTTCTATCCTTTCCTAATAAACAAAACCTTCTCTTAGATGGGTGGACCATTGGTTAAAGGGCAGTGCAAAATCTTTCTCCATAGATTTAAGCCATGTCCAGATTAGGAGTACTGCATCATCCAGCAATTTACTTCTGTTGAATGTTTGGTTTGAAAAAACTATCCCATTTCTATGCTGCCAAATAGTCCATGTTGAAGCTACCCACTAGCACTTCCATCTTGTGGCTTTAATTCCATCAGCAATCCCACTGCTGTGTTGCAGAAAATGGTCCTTCACGTTTTGTGGGAAAGCGTCCATTGTATTCACCCAAGACAATGATTCCCACCATAATGGGAGGGTTTTGCTGCAATTAAAGAATAAGTGGGCTGCGTCCTCCTCCTTATTGTTGCACAATGGGCACAATGTGTTAGTTATCTCCACTTGTCTCCTTTGCAAATTGGCCTTCGTTGGTAGTCGATCTCTGATGAGCCTCCATGCAAATATTGCTGCTTTGGGTGGGATCTTAAGTTTCCATAGTTCCACAAAAGTCCCATCCTCATTTTCCCCCATTGTTGCTCCCGATAATAGCTCATACGTGCTTTTTGTTGAATAATTCCCACTCGGATCAGCCTTCTGTACCCACAAATCTACTCTATTTTGGTGTATTGTTAGCTGTGCTGTCTCCTCTAGAAATTCTACAGCCATTGCAACTTCATTATCAAATAGAGGTCTCCTCCAGCTGAAGTTCCATTCCCAACCTACATTGTTGTGGCTCCCCATATGCCTGATGAGTTGCTGTTGTTGGCTTGAAAGTTGGTACAATCTAGGATATTTTGCCATTAATGGTCTGTCTTCGTCTGTCCAGCTGATGTAAATCCATTTGCACAAGGGTTGAAGATGGATCTTCAAAGGTTTTTTTTTTTTTATGAAATTTATTGAACGAGAGAGAAAGTGACAAGTTTATGGAGGGTTGAATTTAAGGTATTTGGTTCAAAGTTTGAATTTGTTTGGATGGAAAATGAAGATAATAACAATGGTGTTCAAGTAGGATTAAAGAATGAAGGTTTAGAAAGATGAAGAAGGAGAATGAAGAAGGGGGTTGGAAGAATCACTCCTCCGGAATTGGTGTCACACACAAGGCGGTGTTCCTTGATAAACCAATTTCTTGAATCACTCAAGTAACTAAGGAGATTCACTCTCACACTTTAGAAGGTGATTAAAACTCAAATTCAAGGTCTGTTTTTTTATTAGAAAATGTGCAGCCTATAAATAGAAAGGACATCAAGTTGGTTACACAAGTGAAATGATCACCAATAACAACAATTGATGGTGTCATTAAACCTAATTAAAACTAGAATTGATAACAACAATTGATGGTGTCATTATACCTAATTAAAACTAGAATTAAGACACATAAACATATGGAAAATTATGCAACTCCTTGATCAGCCAAGAGGTAGCCACAATCCTAGAGTTTTCACCTTATTAAACCTTAATTTATTTAAATTAAAACAAGCCCATAGGTGGTGCAAATCCCAAGAGAATTGTCAGCCACTTAAACACAAGTTTGGGCCTTTATTTCAACTAACAAAATGCTAATAAAACCACTCAACAAAAGTGGCACCCTCTACTCTTCTTGGAACATGGTGCAATTAACAATCCGAAGCTTCTCCACTTGTAACTTGGGCCTAAATTCAAATAGCATGATTAATACTTGTTGAAGAGCTTCCTTGGCCTTCTTTGTTCTAGCCCTTGCCATAGGTCCTCCAAGTCCTTCTAAAGGTTCCTTGCCCTTATTCCTTGCCTTGTCCTCATCACTCTCTCCCTCTTCAAAAGGATTTGTCCTCAAATCGACTTCTCCATCTACATCAAAAAGAGTTAAGTCAGACACATTAAATGTAGTACTCACATTATACTCACCGAACAATTCAATCTTGTACGCATTGTCATTTATCCTTTCAAGTACTTGAAATGGACCTTCCCATCTTGGTTGAAGCTTGAATTTCCTTTGTTCCGGAAACCTCTCCTTTCTCATGTGAACGCAAACCCAATCTCCGGGTTGGAAAACAACCTTTTTGCACCTCTTGTTTGCTTGTTTAGCATAGCTATCATTCCTATTTTCAATTTGGGCCTTGACTCTTTCATGGAGCTTTTTCACATAGTCCGCTTTGGCCTGTCCTTCCTTATGCTTAAAAGCTGAAATATTAGGCATTGACAACAAATCAAGAGGAGTTAGTGGATTGAAACCATAAACAACCTCAAAAGGAGAACAACTAGTGGTGCTATGCACAGTCCTATTATAAGCAAATTCAATGTGAGGTAAGCAAACTTCCCAATTTTTAAGATTCTTTTTCAAAACGGTCCTTAGCAACGTACCCAAAGTCCTATTCACAACCTCTGTTTGTCCATCCGTGTGAGGGTGACAAGTAGTAGAAAATAGTAGTTTAGTACCCAACTTCTCCCATAAGGTCCTCCAAAAATGGTTTAGGAACTTGGAGTCCCTATCACTAACAATGCTTCTTGATAATCCATGGAGTTTCACTACTTCTTTGAAGAACAAATCCGCCACATGATTAGCATCATCAAATTTCCTACAAGGAATAAAATGAGTCATTTTAGAAAACCTATCAACAACAATAAATATGGAATCCTTACCATTACTTGTTCTAGGCAACCCTAAAACAAAGTCCATTGATAAATCAATCCATGGAGAATCCGGAATTGGTAAAGGGGTATACAAACCATGAGGCATTACCTTTGACTTGGTCTTTTTGCAAACAATACAATGCTCACAAAATTTCTGCACATCTTTCTTCATGTTAGGCCAATAAAAATGCTCTTTCAATGTATCTAAAGTCTTTTGGACCCCAAAATGCCCCATCAACCCTCCTTCATGAGCTTCACACACAAGCAAGTTTCTAGTAAAACACTTGGGCACACATAATTTATTTTCTTTGAAAAGATAGCCCTCATATTTATAAAAATCATCTTTAGAAAACTTTTCACAATTTTTGAAGATTTCACCAAAGGTGTCATCTCCTTCATACATTTCTTTCAAGCAATCGAATCCAATCATTTTTGTTTCAAGCATAGAAAGCAAAAAATGTCTCCTTGACAAGGCATCTGCAACAATATTTCCTTTTCCCTTTTTATGTTTAATAACATAAGGAAATTGCTCAAGAAATTCCACCCATTTGGCATGTCTTTTATTTAGTTTACCTTATCCTTTTAAGTATTTTAGGGACTCATGGTCACTATGGATCACAAACTCCTTGGGATAAAGATAGTGTTGTCATGTTTTCAACGCTCTCACTAAGGCATACAACTCCTTATCATAAGTAGAATAGTTAAGGGTAGGACCACATAATTTTTCACTAAAATAAGCAATTGGATGACCTTCTTATAACAATACAGCCCAAATCCCAACATTTGAAGCATCACATTCAATTTCAAAAGATTTTGAAAAATTTGGCAAAGCAAGTATGGGGGCATTGGTTAACTTTTGCTTAAGAGCATTGAAAGCTTCTTCTTGTTTCTCCCCCCATTTGAAAATAACATTTTTCTTAATTACCTCATTCAAAGGTGTTGCCAAGGTACTAAAATCCTTCACAAATCGTCTATAAAAACTTGCTAGGCCATGAAAACTTCTCACCTCGGTCACACTTTTAGGTGTAGGCCACTCTTGGATAGCCTTGACCTTTTCTTCATCAACTTGAACCCCTTTGGAACTCACTACAAAACCAAGAAACACAACATGGTCTTTGCAAAAAATACATTTTTCGAGGTTAGCATACAATTGTTCCTTCCTAAGTACAGACAACACCGATTTTAAGTGTGCAACATGCAAATCAAGGGTTGTGCTATAAACAAGAATATCATCAAAGTACACCACCACAAATTTACCAATGAATTCTCTCAAAACATGGTTCATTAATCTCATGAAAGTGCTTGGTACATTAGTCAAACCGAAAGGCATAACCAACCATTCATATAATCCATATTTAGTTTTGAAAGCAGTTTTCCATTCATCTCCTTCTTTAATCCTTATTTGATTGTAACCACTTTTCAAATCAATTTTGGAAAAGAAACAAGCACCATGCAATTCATCAAACAAATCATTAAGTCTAGGTATTGGATACCTATATTTAATGATAATATTGTTTAAAGCTCTACAATCGGAGCACATCCTCCAAGAACCATCTTTTTTTGGAACCAAAATTACCGGGACAGCACATGGACTCATGCTATCTCTTACCCATTCCTTACCAATGAGTTCCTCCACTTGTCTTTGGATCTCCTTGGCCTCTTGAGAGTTACTCCTATAAGCTGACCTATTAGGCAAAGAAGCTCCCGGCATGAGATCAATTTGATGCTCAATTTCCCTCAATGGTGACAACCTACTTGGAACACTTGATGGAAACACCTCCTCAAATTCCTGCAAAAGAATTTTCACACTAGAAGGCAATTCAAAGTTGTCAAAAGTGTTAGTGGTCAAAACATAATTTTTGCAAATCAACAAGTATATGAGCTGTTTTGAATGAAACAACTCTTTGACCTCTCCTTTTGTAGCTAGAAAATTCTCCCTCACTTCAAGTGTTTCACTCATCTTTTTCCTCTCTTGTGTTTCCCTCTTTTTGTCCTCACTTTTTGAACTCTCAAGTGTTTGACTCTCTTTTTCTTTTTCTCTCTTTTCTTGAAGAATTTTCTCTCTCATTTTTCTTTGATCCTCACACACTTCTTGTGGACTCAATGGTTTGAGCACTATCTTTTTGCCTTGATATGTGAAAGAGATCTTGTTGGTGAAACCATCATGATTAGCTCTCTTATCAAATTGTCATGGTCTTCCCAAGAGTAAGTGGTTGGCCTCCGTAGGAACAACATCACAAAGCACCTTATCATTGTACTTTCCAATGGAAATATCCAACTCTACTTGCTTCCTTACTTGCACCTCTCCATCCTCACTAAGCCATTGAAGCTTATACGGCCTAGGATGTGGTTTTGTGACTAAATTCAATTTAGACACAAGTCTTGCACTTGCCACATTGGTACATTCCCTCCATCAATAATCATCATGCAAACTTTGCCATTGATCAAACATCTAGTGTGGAAAATGTTTTCCCTTTGACTTTCCTCCATAGACTTCAATTGATAGCCAAGTAACTGCCTAATCATCAACAATTCTCCCTCTGGTGTTTTCTCCATTTCCTCCTCATCATCCTCACTCTCTTCTCCCTTTTCAACTTCAGAATCACTAATGTACTCTCCGTCTCTAAGAATCATGACTTTCTTGTTAGGGCACTCATATGCATAATGTCCCAAGCCTTGGCACCGAAAGCACTTCACATCCCGACTTTTTTTTTAGGATTGTTCTCGGAATTTTGGAGGAGTGTTTGATGGTATAGGTGTTGCATTAGAGGTGGCAACCCCTTTACCCTTGTCCTTCCAACTAGAAGAACCATAATTAGCGGAACTCCTTTTGGCCACACCTTTTCTTTTCAATTGTTGTTCTACTCGAATTGTTTTGTGAAGCACATCCTCCATTTCAACAAATTCCTGTAGCTCAACAATATCACGAATATCACTATTTAAACCATTAAGAAATCTAGCCATAGTTACCTCTTCATCCTCTTCTTTCTTGGCTTGAATCATGAACACCTCCATTTCTTTATAGTATTCCTCAACGCCTTTGCTACCTTGGGACAACTTTTGAAGTTTGAATTTTAAGTCCCTATTATAGCTTGCCAGCACATACCGCTTCCTCATGATCCGTTTCATCTCAATCCAAGTTTCCACCAAAGGCTCCTCATTTCTAACTCTCTACCTTTGCAATTTGTTCCACCATACAAGAGCATAATCTGAGAATTCTGCAACTGCTAACTTCAATTTTTGGACCTCCTCATAGGTGTTACATGAGAAGATATGCTCTATCTTGAGCTCCCACTCCAAATATGCCTCTGGATCACTTTTGCCTTTAAAGGGAGAAATGTTGAGCTTGACTCCTTCAATTCGGTTTGGCCTTGGACCACCACCATTTCCTCCTCTCCTTTCTTTCTCATGACGTTCACGATTTTCTAATCTCTCAATTCTTTCATACAACTCCTCGTTGTTCTCCCTCAATAGTCTTTGCATTTGAGCATTGAGAGCATCCAACAAGAATCTTTGTGCCCCATCCAATTGATGTTCACCACCACCTGACATATTCAAAATAAAAATAGTAATAGTTATAAAGAAAATATAAGCTCACCACACTCAAGTGTATCTCTCAAATATGACTTTTTTTTTAAAATTTTTTTTACACTCTTGCCTTTTTTCACTCTAGAATTCTCCTTGAGTTTTAAAGCAATTGAAGATAAAGTTTACACAAAGTTCAACCACCAATTTGTGACAAGGAAAAGGCTTAGGGTTAGGCTAACAAAAGCTTAGAACAAGGATGAAAAATTTCAGCAACTACACAATGGGATTTTTTTTGAAGGAATTAAACTTCATAATTTGGTAATTCAAACCTTCTAACAACCAATTATATTACCTTCAAGAATTTTTGAAAGCTATTATAGCATGAACCATTCAGCCCAAATAATTTTTTTTAATAAGAAATTAAAGGCCTAATTTTTGCAATGGTTCAGCCTCAATAAAAAAAAAAAAAACATGAACAAGGTAATATAAAATGGCAAGGAAGAAATTACAAGGATGTTACCAAGAAATTTCAACCCAAGCACTCTTGAAAAACCGTTGAACCAGAGCTCTGATAACCAAAATGATGTAAACCCATTTGCACAAGGGTTGAAGATGGATCTTCAAAGGTTTTTTTTTTTTTATTTTTTATAAAGTTTATTGAACGAGAGAGAAAGTGACAAGTTTATGGAGGGTTGAATGTAAGGTATTTGGTTCAAAGTTTGAATTTGTTTGGATGGAAAATGAAGATAATAACAATGGTGTTCAAGTAGGATTAAAGAATGAAAGTTTAGAAAGATGAAGAAGGAGAATGAAGAAGGGAGTTGGAAGAATCACTCCTCCGGAATTGGTGTCACACACAAGGTGGTGTTCCTTGATAAACCAATTTCTTGAATCACTCAAGTAACTAAGGAGGTTCACTATCACACTTTAGAAGGTGATTAAAACTCAAATTCAAGGTCTGTTTTTTTATTAGAAAATGTGCAGCCTATAAATAAGAATGACATCAAGTTGGTTACACAAGTGAAATGATCACCAATAACAACAATTGATGGTGTCATTAAACCTAATTAAAACTAGAATTGATAACAACAATTGATGGTGTCATTATACCTAATTAAAACTAGAATTAAGACACATAAATATATGGAAAATTGTACAACTCCTTGGTCAGCCAAGAGGCAGCCACAATCCTAGAGTTTTCACCTTATTAAACCTTAATTTATTTAAATTAAAACAAGCTCATAGGTGGTGCAAATCCCAAGAGAATTGACAGCCACTTAAACACAAGTTTGGGTCTTTATTTCAACTAACAAAATGTTAATAAAACCACTCAACAAAAGTGGCACCCTCTACTCTTCTTGGAACGTGGTGCAATTAACAATCCGAAGCTTCTCCGCTTGTAACTTGGACCTAAATTCAAATAGCATGGTTAATACTTGTTGAAGAGCTTCCTTGGCCTTCTTTGTTCTAGTCCTTGCCTTAGGTCCTCCAAGTCCTTTTAAAGGTTCTTTGCCCTTATTCCTTGCCTTGTCCTCATCACCAACAGTCCTCCCAAAATCTGATCTTGTCTCCACATCCCACCCTCCATTCTGTTTTATTTTGAAGTACATTTGTCCCATGCTGTTGGTTGATCAAGGTCCTTCCACCAAGGAGATTGATATTTGCTTCTTCTTTCATCATCTAGGGATCTCCACCCACCATATTTGGAGAGCAGTATTCTGATCCACATTTCCCCGTGATGCTGGAATAAGTCCCATCTCCATTTTCCAAGTAATGCTATGTTGAGTGTCCGGAGATCTTTTATACCTAGCCCTCCTTTGTCTTTTGGGAGACACACTGTTTCTCAATTGACCCACGCAATCTTCCTTTGCTCCATTCATCCACCCTACAAAAATCTGTGCTGAATGTTGATCAACTTATCTACAATTTTGTTGGGTACCCTGAAAAATGAGAAGAAGTAAAGAAGAAGCGTTGTTAAGACTGCATTAATAAGGGTAACTCTCCCTGCAAAGGTCTTTGTTTCCATCTGGCTAGTTTTCTCTCACACTTCCTAATGATAGGATCCCATATCTTGCTACATCTTTGATTTGCCCCAATTGGGATACCAAGATAGGAAAATGGCATAGACAACATGCTACAGTTTAGGAACTCAGCAGCCTCCTTCCTCTATTTGTCAGATTTCCCAATTGCCCCAAAGCGACTTTTTGCAAAATTGTTAGTTCAAAACATCTGAGAATGATTTTTATAACCTTTACTTTCTGCATTGTAGTCTCCCCGAAGAATATGGTATCATCAGCATATTGTAAAATGCTGACTGACTCCTTATTTTTCCCCACTAAGAAGCTGTTGAACCGCTTTTTATCCACAACTTCTCTCATCAAACCGGTTAGACCTTTGGCAACAATGTTGAACAATAGAGGCGCTAGGAGATCACCATGCCTAAGGCCTCTTTGTGGGGTAAATTCATTAGTGGGACTGCCGTTAATCAGAATGGAGAGCGAGGCTGAATGAAGACATCCTTGAATCCACTGTATCCATTTGGGGCAAAAGCCCAGTCTCCTTAACATGTATGATAGGAACTCCCACGAGACAGAGTCGTATGCTCTTTAATAATCTACTTTAAACACTAGGCATGGTTTTTGGCACCTTTTTGCTTCCTCCACTACTTCATTAGCTATCAGTACACTATGTAGCAAGTGTCTTCCCCTTATGAATTCGGACTGTCTCTCATCTATTGTGTCCAGCATCACCTTCTTTAATCTGTTTGCTAAGAGCTTGGCCACTATCTTATAAACACAGCCTATTAGTGAAATAGGTTTGAATTCATTGAGAGTTTGTGGATCTTTCACCTTGGGGATTAGGGCAATAAAAGAAGCATTGCAACCCTTTGGGAAGATACCATTGGCATGAAATTCATCAAGGAACCGGATGATATCAGGTTTTAGTAACTCCCAAAAATGCTTAATGAACTTGAAGTTTAAACCATCAGGTCCTGAGCTTTTCTCACTGCCACAATCCCATACAGCTGTCTTTATTTCATCCTCCTGGAAACGTCCCACTAGGATATCATTTTGTTGCTGTCCAATTCCACGAAATCTGGTTCCATTAATTTCTGGTCTACCATGGCCAGGTTCACTGAATCTAGTCTGGAAGAAATTACAAACTTCCTCTTTCACTCTATTTGGTTCTTCAACCCATGACCCCTCAATAAGCACACCTTTGACTGCATTATTCCTACGGTTAGAGTTCATCAGCATGTGAAAATATCTTGAATTGCAATCTCCTTCTCTGATCCATTTTGTTCTTGTCTTTTGTCTCAGCAAGGACTCATGTGATTGGGCAGCTGTCCACAAATTTTCCTGTAGTTTTTTACGGGCTGCCAATTCTTGGGGGGACAATTGTCTATCAGTGCTGCCAGCTTCCAGCTTGTTTAGATCAGCCTCAATCTGTTGTACCTTCTTGAGTGTGTCACTAAACTGCTCTTTGATCCATTGCTTCATCCTTTCCTTAAGTCTCTTGATCTTTTCTTTCAATGAAAAACCCCCCCAACCCCTTGGTTGTGTGTTTGTCCAGCTCCCCTTGACTAGATTTTCAAATGTTGTCTTTCAACCAGCAGTCAAGAACCCTAAAAGGTTTGGATCCCCAGTCAACATTTTTAGATTTGAGTAGGATGGGGTATTTTTAGATAGCCACTCATCAGAAACAAAGAATCTGTCCAGTTTGCTCTTTGCAGCCCCATTCGGTCTGAATCATGTAAATTTTCTTCCCACACATGGTAGGTCTTCCACTTCAGTGGCCGCTATCCATTCGTTGAACTCATTGATATTATTGACGTCCACCTCCCTTTGAGTCGCGCTCACTCTCTCTGATGGGTGCTTGATGCTATTAAAATCTCCCAAAATACACCAAAGTCCACTAGGGTCAAGGTTTTTAATCTGCCTGATAGATTCCTATAAAGCGCGCTTATTGACATCACATGGAGCATATATATTAATTATACAAATTTTCTGCATTTCTTGGGTCAACACACCCTCCAGTAGAATGAAACCTATTCCAATGACCCTCTTTTCCACTTTGAAAACTTGCTCGTTCCATATGCACAACAATCCTCCAGCTGTGTTTGTCGCAGGCTGTATTTCCTAGCTCAGTTCAGTATTCCCCCACAGAGCCTGACACATGGTCTTGTCAATTTGCTCTCTCTTAGTCTCTGGGATGCACAACATGTCAGCTTGATGTTTCTTTACCAATCTTCGGATTGTTGTCCACTTCACCCCTCTTCCTAGCCCTCTGACATTGTAAGATATGATATTCATGGGAGGTTAGTCCTGTTTCTTAGTATCTCTGCCTCCTTCCTGTCTCTGTTCTCCATTGCTGTGATTTTGTCAATGATTTTTGCTTGATCTATCTCACATGTCATCCCTATTTCTTTTGTCAGCTCCCATTGAGATGCTGCCTCTTCTATCAAGTTTGTGCTGACTCCATTTTTTATTTGTGATGTCTTCCTGTGTTCTAGTTGTGGCTTGTGACACAATAAGGCTGAATCCATGGAGGCTTTGTATCCTTCGTTGCCTGTATTTGCCGTGTCCAGTTCCATTAAGGGCTGTTGCTGCTTGTGGGTAGTTGTTTTTTCTTTAGGTGAAGTTTCTTTTATACTAATATGGGCCTCCTGCTTTTTGCACCCCCTAATCCTTGAATACACCTTCCATGAACTTTCGGTTTCCGCTTGCTGGTGTTGTAAAGTAATACAATGTTGTTGTGGCTCTTTGACAGTAGTGTGAATAGTAAGGCCCATATTGTTTTTAGGCCGACTATTCTCCACAATCAGGTCACGTGGCTTTTTAAACAGGAGCTCTTGTGACCCGTTGGGGTATTTAATATCATCCCCTTTCTGAGCGTGGGCAGGGTCAACTACTACTGCTTCCTTGCTGCTTTTCGTGCTACCCTTTGTCTACCTCATAGCTTTTTTCCCTTTGTCCCCATGCTTGGCTTTTGTTTGTACATTGTAGGTTTCCTTTTCGCCGCTACATGCAGATGTCTCTGACAATGGCCTTGATTCAAGCTCAGCTTCTTTCCCCATTTCGATTTCTGCCTCACACGTCACATGGATGGGGCAGTGTGCCAAGTTGCCGCGGTCTTTACCCATTGGGTCCACATTGTCTCGATAACCGCTGGGTAATGACAAGTTCTCGTTGATAATGATCCCGTTGTTGGGTTCGCTAGCAATTGTTCTTGGCGAAAAGTTGATCAACCTCAACAATGGTGTGCCGGTGTCGCTGTCGTCGGAAACAATTTCTTCCGACGACCCCGGGGTGCTTCGGCACTGGTGAGTGCACTTACCTTCTGCGCTTGAGTTTTCTTCCACAATGTGAACTGTGTGGATCTCCCCGTCGATGTGAACATCTATCGAATGTTGGATTGTTGGTCTCCATGGGGTCCTGATGAGAACCCTTGCCCTGTCCAGCCTCCGCAATTCTTCTACATCGTCATCGACTTCCACCAAATCTCCCATTGCTGCCACGATTTTGCAAATGTGCCCAATGTCCCATGCAACTATTGGGATGCCCCAACATTGAATCCAGACCAGCCTGTTTCCCGGTTTCATCGCCGGATTCCATTTCTCTAACGAGTAAAACAGGGACGAGCCATGGTTGTTTTCTTCATTGCTCATCTCCTCTGCTTTGATATCTAAGAGCCTAAGAAGGAGGACCATGTAGTCTCCTAGGTACTTAGGCACCACGTTCGAACCTAAGATCCATGGGATTTCGTCGTCGACTCTTTCGAAAATCTCTTGTTTCTTCAACCTTCCCACCCATGCGTCGGTGTACCATTTTTTCTCCCCCGCCAGGATCTTGAGTTGGACCGATGAGTGTGATCCCCCATACCTGGCTAGGGAGATCGTTGTGTTCCTTCGTTGTCCTGTGTTCTCTATGCGTGTAGCCACCGCCTCCGCATATGACATTGTAGGTACCATGTTATGGGGTGCCATTTGTTGAGCTACTGTCATTCCTTCGTTTTCGCCCTCCACCTGCCTCTTGGGTTTGACTATAGCTTGTTCATGCCTCGCCTTTCCTCTCCCATATTTTGTGATGTTCACATACAGCTTAAGACCCCCAACGATGATATTATCTAGCTGTCTTTCCAGTCTACGCTCGTCGGACACTCCTTTGAATCTCACAAAACCATACCTCCTGCCTCCTTTATTTCTCTGTTCGGAGATGAAGATCTCCCTCACATCCCCCCATTTTTTGAACTGGGTCCAAAGCTCCTTCTCTGTTGTATCGTCGGGGAACCTAGTGAAGTAGAGGTGATATCTGTTCTCTCCCTCCAGTTTGCATGTTGGTAATTGAGATTGTTGGTTTTCTAGAGGAAATTATAAAAAACAGAGGAAAGAAGAGAGACAATGCGTATGCAGAGGAAATAGAATTATTCCATTCTAATTCAAATTGTTCTCAGCAGCGATACAATAAATAGCAAAAGATAAACTAATTAGATAACAAGATATTAGCAAAACAGAATATTAAAACTAACTTGCTCCTTAAAGATAAGAGGAACCACTTATTGATTAGGCTAATCCATTAAAACTGACTTACTCCTAAAATATAGGAAATCAACTTATTTACTAAATCCTATTTTAAAAATTGAAAAAGAAAATATTATGCAGTTACAAAAGTATATCTCCAACAGAGATGCTGTCCAAGGAACTGCAAACTCCAATTCTTTGAGTTCAAGTTTGTTGATAGGTAGTGACTTTGTATTCCTCTCCTTCTGGTCCTCACTGTGACCCACTCTCTCTCGCTCTCTCTCTCATCTCTCTCTCTCTATTTTAATTAGGGGGTTAATGTTTCCGATTACACACACAAACTGAGTCTACGACTTGGGTAAAGGCTTTCCTCTACTCTCTCTATTATGATAACCACCATGTTAGTTAGAATATGTACTCTATTTAGTATGTGTGTTGTGGTGTTTAAACTCAGCTGCAACCATGTTAGTTGCTAATCTATCAGTGTGATAGTTATGCTGAGTCAATAAGGTAGTTATAACAAGCGTAAGTTCTGATAGATAACTGGTTGTTTGGTTATCAGTAGCACCCATGTAAATCCCATAATATGTGGAATTTACACAGCCATGTATAAGAATCACACACCCATGTAATATTTTTAGATTTACAATATCACAAACCTGGTAACCAAATTAGAGATAGAAGTTATAGACTCATGTTGTTTGGGAATTAGCTACAAATGAGGTTGTTGAAAAGGAAACTCAGCAAATGATCAGTGACCTTTATTATTGGAATGTAGGGATTTGTGAGGTTTTGATTCCTAATAGATTCAAAGTCTTTGGGGAGACTGTTACAATGTCTCTCATTAGGGAGGATTGGCGTGGTCTTATATGGAATATTTTGGTGATATTCCTAGTCAATGTGGTATGTCTTAACAACAATCAAGTGATCAACTCTATCCACACTGAATATATGTTTAGTATGATTGTATAGGTAAAATAGAGTATGGATGGATACTTACCAGGTATACCTATGGTTGTGAACTTAATTTGTTTGGACTCTTTGGGTTTTGGATGATGAAAGAGATGAGATCAGTAGAGTGAGAAATAAAAGTCACAAGGGAATTTAGGATAGAGTCACCCAAAATTGGTGATAGTAATGTGGAAATTGACATGGAAACAGTTTCCAACAAAAAAGTTGTATGCCATGTTTGTTATTTCGTATTCTGGCTGATACTGATTTTTTCTTTCAACATAGCAGTGAGACTAACACTACTTGATGTAAAAAATCCTATTTTCCATTCTTGTTTATGATACTATATGTCAGTGATTGAGTCTTAATTTTAGGAGATTCATTTAGAGTTTCAGACCTTAATTTTAGGAGATTCATTCAGATTTACAGCACTAAAAAGAATAGTCTATTTGATTGTAATTTGTACAGCCAGGGGAATATTTGTTTTTGTTATTTTAGGGTAAAGCTGTTGGTCTAGATGATATCCCTGTTGAAGTTTGGATGTGGATGGGAGAACAAGGTTTCATTTGGCTCCCTATGCTTTTCAATGAGATTTTGAGATCTAAGAAGATGCCAGATGAGTGGAGGAAGGTACTTTGGTCCCAATTTTTAATAACAAAGGAGATATCCAAAATTGTGCTAACTACAAAGATATAAAACTTATGAGTCACACTATGAAGTTATGGGAAAAGGTGATAGAGCATAGATTAAGAGAAGAAACAACGATTGCCGAGAACGAATTTGGTTTTATGACATGGAGGTCTATGACAGAAGTCATTTTTTTTATATGGAAGTTGATGGAAAAGTACAAAAGTAAGAAAAGAGACTTACATATTGTTAGGAACCAAGAATTGAAATGAGAAAAAAAAGAAAGAATTTTATTGACTAGTAAGAAAAGAACAAAAAATAGGAGAGAAAACTCTCCTTCAAGGGTTTCTCCTTCACAAAGAAGGATTTCTCCTTCACAAAGAACTAATGCTCAATCTACAAATGATAAGATCTCCCTCTCTCATATCCTTCTTCTTCCCCTATTTATATCTAATAAACCCCTCTATAATATCCTAACTATAGTAACTAACTTATTAATAGTCTAATTATGTTAACTAACTTTCCCTTCTCCTTGTATCCTAACAATACACCCCTCCTAAAACTCAACTTTGTCCTCAAGGTTGAAATTTGAAAACTGAAATGACACACTTCCTCAAGTTTTCTCCTTTCCATCTGAAATTTCCTTTGCTTTTCAGTCTTTCGCTGGGCATCCTCAGCCAATGCAACTTGATGAACAAGTTCTTCTCAATGTCGTACTTGCTGCTCTTCATGCTGAGCTGAGCTGAGCTGAGACGACCTAAGCTGTTTCAAGATGAACTTTAGTAGCCGAAAGTAAGTGATTGCTGTATCCAACATGAGTGTCAATTTTCTTCTCATCAAACACATGAGTATGTAGGTTGGAAGCAGCAAACAATTCACTAAATACACGAACGACATTTTGCAGCTCAGCAACAGTTGCTCTCACCTCGTCTGCAGTCCTTTTTGCCTTTTTTAGTGTCGATGCTGAAAACTTTTGCATTGCAACCCCTGCATCAAACCTTAAAGTATAGTTCGAGGGTGCCAAATGGATGGTTCTTAGTAGAGTTTTTATACAATCTTGCCACTGATCAACATCATAATGTGTACAAGCTAAATATAGAAGTATTTGAGAGTCTGTGTTATAATAAAAATTCTGCAAGCAGTTTTGATATATTTTCACAGCCAAAGTAAAATTACCCTGAGAAAAATAAACATGCGCCAAATTTATCCTCACATCAGGCATCTAGACATAAACACTACCACTGGCAGCTTCTTGAACCTGTGTAACGATCTCCTTTGCACATCAAAATGGTCGTTTTCCACTAAGACTACCTCATTACCATTGGTAACATATAAATTAGAACAATGCTGAATCAGAACTCTGGTATAAAGTTCTTTGGCCTTTTCCAAATGAGTAGCGTCTAGCTTTGGATTTCTCTTCTCATTGTGAACTACTGCAAAGTAGTTTTAGTTTCCTTGTAGTGACTCTATTGCCCTTAGCATCTCACACGATGATTTACTAGTTGTTGCAAGTGGGTTGGTGTCTAGTGGTTTGGTTGACATGCCAAGATTCCTTAGCTTTGTCAACAAAGAAGACCCATACCTCTCATTGAGAAGATGTAGCTCTGCTGATGACAACCCATTAAGGGTCATATGTGAGCTTGCATCCGGCGGGTTTGGTGCTGGTGTAGGTGCAATCAGTCTCCATACAATCCCAATTTCCATGGTTGTGGGTTTCATAATGAAGCCATTACCACCCTCAATTTCTATGATATTTACTACCCAAGATTGAGATTCTTTGATGATAATTGAGAAAACCCTTCTTGTTCTTGCATTTTTTGCTGCAAATTCACAGCCTCTTCCACCCTGATCTCCTTCACTACCTCAACATCAATGGTTTTCAAGTCTTTGTCTTTGACACCAAGCTGCTCCCCACAGTGGGTGCCAATTCTCTCATTGGAAGAACCCTCAAGGGCTTTTGCTGAATCATATTCTTGCTGTGACTTTGTTACCCACACACCCAATTGCAAAGACAGTACTGTCTGCATGGGTTGTTTGTCCTCTTTTTCGAACTCAAGCCTGATGCCCTTTTTCTAGATCAGCAATAGTAGCATCTGCTTGATCTCTTTAATTTCCTCAATGGTTTTCTTGATCTTGATTTTAGAGGGCTCCTCCTCCTCCTCCATGTTTTCCTCCCTTTTAACCTTAATAATGTTTTCTGAACTTTTTAGTTGTCCATGCTTCAACTCTGAAATGCTGATTTTTTAAGAATGATGGTGCAGCCCACAATAGTTGGGTTCCTCGTTCTCATTGTCCTCGCTAGACCCGTTATTGTCACTATTCTCCCCTTCCGGCTTCTTGTCATTGTTGATCGAGTATTCCCCACCATCTGAAGGCGTCTTTCCTTTCTTGAATTCAAGAAGTAATTCCTTGATTTGCCTCATGTCCAACAATATTTCTTGTATGAGATCCATGCCTGTTTATAGGTCTATAATCGCCTTTCCATGCTTGCTGGCCAATTTCTCCAAAAAGCTCACTTTGCTCTCCATTGTGAAACTCGGATTTGGCAGGTCGGACCAATTGTCAGGAACCAATAATTGAAATGAGAAAGAAAATAAAGGATTTTATTGACTAGTAAGAAAAAAATAGAAAATAACAGCAAACTCTTGTCCAAGGGTTTTCCCTTCACAAAAAATTTCTCCTTTCACAAAGAGCTAATGCTCAATCTACCAATGATAAGATCTCCCATTCTCCTATCTTTCTTCCCCTATTTATATCTAACAAACCCCTCCATCTAACTAACTAACCACTTAACCAACTAATCAATATCCTAACTGTAGTAACTAACTTATTAATAGTCTAACTATGCTAATTGACTTTCCCTTCTACTTATATCCTAACGCATGGTTTCTCTTGACTTGGAAAAAGCTTATGATCGTGTCCCAAGAGATACGTTGTGGAAGACTTTGGAGAAAAAAGACGTACACATGGCTTATATCCAAGCTATACAAGACATGTATGATGGGGTGACTACTAATGTGAGAACTCCTTGAGGTGAAATAAGGACTTTCCAATTGTGATTGGATTACATCAAGGCTCAGCTTTAAGTCCTTACTTGTTTCACCTAGTCTTGGATGTACTTATCAAGGACATACAAAAGATTATCCCATATTGCATGCTTTTTGCGGATGATATAGTCTTAATCAAGGGAAGCAATTAACAAGCTTGAACTATGGAGGAAGACTTTGGAAACTAAGGGTTTTCGCTTAAGTAGGAGTAAGATAGAGTATATGCACTGCACTTTTAGCAAGAGACAAGAGGATTTTGGCTTGGAAGTAAAATTGAGAGAAGATGTCATACCACAGGTTTCTAAGTTTAAATACCAGAGATCAATCATACAAGATGATGGTGAAATTAACGAGGATGTCCCTCATAGGATACAAGGGGGATGACTTAAATGGAGTAAAGCATTGGGAGTTATTTGTGATCGCAAAGTGTTTACCAAACTCAAAGGCAAGTTTTATCGTACAACTATATGCCTAACTATACTATATAGTAGTGAATGTTGTGCTTTAAAGGGACAACATGAGAGAAGAGTAGAGTAGTATAAATGAGAATGTTAAGATGGATGCGTGGTCATACAAGAAAAGATAGAATACGAAATGACGTTATACGAGAGAAGATTGGTGTAGCACACCAACTAAGGAAAAAATGAGAAAATCGGTTAAGGTGGTTTGTGCATGTACAAAGAAGGCCACAAAAGGCACCAATTAAAAGAGTAGTTTGCATGATTTTTATCTTGGGGAGAAGGAGAAGGGGAGACCGAAAAGGACTTTGGAGGAAATCATCAAGGTAGATCTTAGACTTAATAATATTTCAGTGACTTTGGTTTTTAACTGTGCCAAATGGTAGCGTGTGATCCATGTAGCCGACCTCACCTAGTAGGATAAGGCTTTGTTGTTGTACTCCCGCTAGTCCTTTGTATAAGAAACAAATAACCAATTCATCAAGACCAATAAAAGTAGGTAAGTTAGTTAATTTAATTAATAATATCATAAATTTAATTTTTATTCCAGAAACACCCATAGAAAGTAGGGTAATATTTAATGACACTACTCATAATTCCAAGGGTGATGTTTTTTCCACCTATGAATGTGCTTGTTTTGTTAATAGGTCAATAAATGCATCCACTTGCATGGAGAATGAATGAACATCTTTCACAATAAATGAAGGGTTTAAAAGAAATTTAGCAAGTAATTCATCTTAAAATGGGTCGATGTTTCTTATTATTAAGACCAAAGTAATAGACTCATTTGTTTCTTATAAAAAGGACAAGATGGAGTATTATTTTAGGATCCTTCGTGTATTCTTTCCTTTTTTTTAGTTCATTGCCAATTAATAGAATATCTCGAGTTTTAGTTCTAGATTGGTGTACACCTATTGAATTTTTTTTTTGGAAGGCTGAAAATATATATTATTAATAATAAAACCAGTACCAGTGGTACACCTATTGAATTAATCCTTATTTCTATCTCTTACATATAGTCAAATATTCATAGTGGGACAAAAATTTTCTACTCTATATTTTCAATATCTTTGTCATTTTAGACTTTTTTTGACATTAATCATTTGGTTGTTTTCTTATGCACTTGCATTTTCCTGTCTGATTATTCACTGTATTTGTGCAGCTTGTAAAGCTACTTGAATGGAGGGAGGTCAATCATATGGAATTTTGTAGAATAAAGAATGTACTTGATGAAATTTTGCTGATGAACAAAACCTCTGAGCTCAATGACATATTAAAACATTTAATTGACCCCACATGGGTGGCAACGGGGCTAGAAATTGACTTTGAAACCTTGGTGAGTGCCAAGTTGGCCCTTCTGCATGCACACTTAAACTTGATGCATTCCGAGGACTGTTAAATCATGAAGCAGTATTCTAATGAAATAGAATGTCTAGGCTTGTGCACCTATCTCTTATAGATATTCACTAGCTAATTTACTGCTATCATATAAATATAGTTGGCTAACTTTACATGTCCTAATTATGCCCAGTTTCTAACACAAATGTAAACGTGTAACATGATGTTTTGTAACTTTGTCTGTACAACTTGTAGTTTTTATTCTCCTTGGGTTTTTTTTAAAGTACATTTACAGTTAGTTTTAAATCTGTTGATTTAATGTATTTTGATATTGCATTTTTCTGGAGTTCCCTTAGAATTTCAGGCACTATTGAAATAATAATGCTTCAGTCATTTCTCTTTTGGTTGTAGATGTCCTTAATGCTATTTATTTTTCAGGTTGCTGGATGTGAAGTTGCATCTACTAAGATTGGTGATATAATCTCTCTGGATGGTGGGAATGATCAGAAAATCAACTCTTTCTCTCTTATTCCTCATGAATTTTTTGAGGATATAGAGTCTAAATGGAAAGGCCGAATAAAAAGAATCCACATAGATGATGTATTTACTGCTGTGGAAAAAGCAGCTGAAGCCTTGCATATAGCAGTAGGTCTCTGTATCCAAACCTTGCCTACAGTTGTTTGCATGTGAAGTATGTTTAGAGAGACTTCTTTATGTTTCATTAATGCTGTCCCAACATTGCAGGTCACTGAAGATTTTGTTCCTATTCTTTCTAGAATAAAGGCTACTGTATCCCCACTTGGAGGTCCTAAGGGAGAGATATCTTATGCTCGGGAGCATGAGGCAGTTTGGTTCAAAGGCAAACGCTTTACTCCGAATTTGTGGGCTGGTAGCCCTGGAGAGGAACAAATTAAACAGCTTAGCCATGCTTTAGATTCTAAAGGAAAAAAGGCAGGGGAGGAATGGTTTACCACACTAAAGGTGGAGGCTGCATTAACAAGGTGTGTTTTTTATAAAACCTGTGCAATACTATGTTGTCGTTGTTCGTCAAACACTTGTCTTTCTCTTTTCTTATTCATGTATGTTGATAAATTTATTTGTTTCAGGTACCATGAAGCAAATGGCAAGGCAAAAGAAAGAGTTTTGGAAATTTTAAGGGGACTTGCTGCTGAATTGCAATACAATATAAACATCCTTGTCTTTTCTTCCACGTTGCTTGTTATTGCCAAAGCTTTATTTGCTCATGCAAGGTTTGTAAACATCTGTAATTGTTTATTTTTATGGATAAAATGCAGTGATATTTATTTTGCGGTTCATTGATTTTTTTACTACCTTGTATGGTTTTGTTTAAGCTACAAGTTGTTATCTTTGCCATCGATTTGTCAATTAAATTTTAATTTGATTAGATATTTTTTAATGGCTATTCGCTTATTTGCTTTGTAGTGCCTTTGGTTGAAACATGGTTTTGTGATTGATTTTAAGTTATTGGAAAACTTGAATCAGAATAATGAGAATTATGTATTGTGTTACATGATTTTTATAATATATATACACATGGACAGCAGAATCAATCCCTAAAGTTTGGGGATTTGGATAAGCTATCTATGGAAGCTAGTGAACGGATGGGTGAGACTCAATACACACCATTATCCTCCCTAATTTTTTAGCAGATACAAGGTTCTTGTTGATTGAAAGTACTAGCAGTAAATTATTGAAAGTGAATACAATGTGAAAGTCAAAAGGTAAAGACAAGTGTGAAGAACCAACAAATGCGATTGATAGACCTTGGTGGTTTCCCATTAACATGCAATCTGAACCATTCAGAGGAACTCTTTGGACTAAATTGTGAGGATCAGCAGTGTATGGTGCAAAGTACCAGAGTCAGGGAACCATGGTTGTGGGGTCAAAGGACCATGATGCTGCTAGATATTGTTGGCCAGATCTAGATGATGGATATTGAGTTGCCAAGAAAGCCAGTGGAGGCACACTATTGACTGGTGTAGTTGAATGATATGTTGAACAAACACCGTAGGATGGTAATGGTGGTCTAGTAAAGTGCCAAGGTAAAGTAACTAGAAGTAGTGAGGTGAGATTGTGTTTGCATCTTGCTACTTATAGAAGTGATTAGACACAAAGTGCTGATCAAAGCGATGAAAACAATATTAAACTGTGTCCATACGCGTGCACAATTGACACATAGGATGGAAGCGCCATATATAAAGCTAGTAATTGGTTCCCACACATCTTAATGAACTAGGTCAAAAGATTCAAGACTCTTATTATTACTAAGAAGAAATGTTGCATGATGGTGCTTTGCAAATTGACAAATATTACAATAAAAAGTCTCACCTACACTTTTGTAAACAAGTGAGAAATTTGGGGTTGTAGAATGTCACATCAATGTTTTATCTTACTGAAATGATGAAATCATTTATGTTCTCTTGCGGTCTTGGAAGTTGTATTATACTAATTTTGTTTGTTGATGTCTTGCAGTGAAGGGAGAAGAAGGAGATGGGTCTTTCCCACACTTGTAGAATCCCATGGGTTTGAGGTAATATATAATAACGTAATAGTGCTGTTTATATTTTGATCAACGAGTAATGCTTATGTTGGAAGTTATTGTCTATTGTTTCATTATTTCCATTTTTATTTTGTACTAATCTGTTATTTTAATTTATTAGGACAGATTGTTGCCTACCTATAGCTCTTAAACTGGGCAAGTAGTTACTGTTGAAAGGAAGAGAAAACAAGGCATAATTGAATCTGTTGTCAATTACACTATGGAGCATATTATTATATGTGTAATAAGAAATAACATGTTCAATATTCCTAGTCTCATGAAGGAAGGCATTTTAAACATCAAATTGTTGGAACTCCTTGCCTGGCTTTATATCAAACGAGTGTACCATTAGTCCGATATATCAAGTGTATATCCATCTACACATGACTGACCTTTTGCCACCTAGTATTTCAATAACCTCCCATGTCCATTCTTCTCCAATGCTTATGTTCTTATTCATGGCTTGAACTCGATTCTTATCTTTTAATGCCTCTTTGATAGTGCTAGACTCTTAGTGTTAGAGTAGTAAATAAACTTGAATCTCCAATAATGTGATGACTACATGTTAAATTGTTGTTGCAGGATGTGAAGTCATTGAACAAAATCCATGGGATGAAGATAGTTGGTTTATTACCTTATTGGCTCCACGTAGCAGAAGGTGTTGTGCGTAACGATGTTGATATGCAATCATTATTTCTTTTGACAGGACCAAATGGTGGTGGGAAATCAAGTTTACTGCGGTCAATTTGTGCTGCTGCACTACTTGGAATTTGTGGACTCATGGTTCCTGCCGAATCAGCCCATATTCCTTATTTTGACTCCATCATGCTACATATGAATTCATATGATAGTCCAGCCGATAAAAAGAGTTCCTTTCAGGTTTCCTATTAGTTCATTCTTTTCTATTATGTTCATCCATAGTGAGATATTATATAATATTGATTACACCCAAACACATGACACTAAAGAGTGTTCATAATTTGGACAAAAGGAAAGAACGGGGCCATAACCTGAACGAAACTAATTCCATTAAGTACACAAGTGGGTAACCTGCTTATTAAGCATGCAACAACTAAAGCTTCTTCCCAATAGAACTTGGGAACTTAGATTTTAAAGAGGATTGCTTTGTGACTTCCAAGACATGGTGGCCTTTCTTTCTGCAATACAAATTAATTTTTCTTTCCTTCTCTCTTGGTTTCTTGTCACATTATTTTTGCTGATACCTATCAGAATAGTTGCCTGTGGCTTTATGGAATTAACAAGCCCTAGGTAGGGGAGTTAACATAATTGTCCATAAAATTAAATATTTGTCAATTGCTTTATAAATTACAATTTTATTAATTGCCTTGAATATTTCATCCTTCTTAATATTTGTTTCAGGTGGAAATGTCAGAACTTCGATCCATCATTGGTGGAACCACCAAAAAGAGCCTTGTACTTATTGATGAAATTTGTCGAGGAACAGAAACAGCCAAGGGCACTTGTATTGCTGGTAGTATCATTGAAACTCTTGATAGAATTGGGTGTTTGGGTATCGTATCCACTCACTTACATGGAATATTTACTTTACCCCTAAACATAAACAACACTGTGCACAAAGCAATGGGCACAACATCCATTGATGGACAAACAATTCCTACCTGGAAGCTAACGGATGGAGTTTGTAGAGAAAGTCTTGCTTTTGAAACTGCCAGGAGAGAAGGAGTTCCTGAGCTTATTATCAGAAGAGCTGAATATATTTATCAGTCAGTTTATGCTAAGGAAAAGGAACTGCTTTCTGCAGAAAAATCCTCAAATGAAAAAAAGTATTCTACTTATATCAATGTCAGTAATTTGAATGGAACACATCTTCCTTCAAAGAGGTTCTTATCAGGAGCTAATCAAACGGAAGTTTTACGCGAGGAAGTTGAGAGTGCTGTCACTGTGATATGCCAGGACCACATAATGGAACAAAAAAGCAAAAACATTGCATTAGAGCTTACTGGGATAAAATGTCTCCAAATCAGGACAAGGGAGCAGCCACCTCCGTCAGTTGTAGGTTCTTCAAGTGTCTATGTGATGTTCAGACCAGATAAAAAACTCTATGTTGGAGAGGTAAATCTCAACTTTTAGTATGTTTTCATAATTTGAATTAATCTACATACATCTGTATATATAATATATTTATAATAAATACACATAAATGTAATTGCTGATTCTATGCCTAATCAGTTACTAATTAGGGATTCTACCACTAATTCCAACAATTTTATTTCTTTCATTATATTGGAGTGATAGTACAAAGCAAGACAAAAAAACATGACACAACGTAGACAAAATTTACTTATATTTAATGTTGATTATTGAATAAGACAAAGGGGTAGAGATCCCTAATTAATACAGGAATAAATAATAATGCCAACGCATTTTGTTTCCAATTCTATCAATTTGGTAGATAACATAATTGGTTCAACACCAAGTTGGGACGCCTAAAGGCTAAAAGTAACTGTTTTAGGCCTAAAAGCAGTATTTAATAGATACTCCATGGTAATTCATGTGTCAATGAATTAGCTTCATATTTCTACTTGTTAGGATGAAATCTGGGTTCTCTCACATGAGTATCTCACTTGAGAGATCATTTAAAAACACGGATGATCAAATAAAATGGGACCCACATTTTTCTATCCTCTTCATGATGTGCTTGTATCTTGATTTTTCATAACATTTTATTTGTCATGCCTTTTAGCACAATAATGGGAACCTATATGCTATGATGATTTTATGCAGTCCTTTGTTTGTGAATGATTGTCAATTGATTGATCTCTTTCTTGTTGGGATGAACTATTAATAGACTGATGATCTTGAGGGTCGTGTCCGAGCACATCGATTGAAGGAAGGAATGCATGATGCATCGTTTCTTTATTTTCTTGTCCCTGGAAAAAGCTTGGCATGCCAATTAGAATCTTTGCTCATCAACCAGCTTTCTAGTCGAGGCTTCCAACTGACCAATACAGCTGATGGTAAACATAGGAATTTTGGCACTTCCAACCTGTATGCATAACTAGTTAATAGACATTGATGATTTCTACCTTAACTTTGTTTTTGTCCAGTTTTGTACAGCTTAATGACTTTAATTGTCTTCATGCGCACACGTGCGCATATTGATTGATGATAATGAAGTTTAGGAAGTAACGTCTGCAGCATTTTTGTTAGAATTAGTTGCTGCAGCTGCGTTGTGTCTACATCTGTAAATGTGCAAATGATTGTTCATTAGCTTGCAAATAAAAAAGCTCTATGTTCTATTCTTAAAGTGGACTCCCCTCCCCATCCAACATACTCAAAATGATATTCCCCAATACAGCTTGCTAGTATCGAGCACTCATGGTAAAAATGTCAGTTCATGTGGTTTCTTTCAAATGTTAGAACACATTTGGACTCTTTAATTGGACTGCACTGTGGCTCCTATTGAGAGAATATACAAGTATAAAACAAATATACTACTAGTAATGCACCGGACTATCTTCACATTATTGAGTTGCTAATAATCGGTTTTTAAGTGGAGTTTGATCATGTTTTGCACTTGCTTCTGAAAAATACATAGCATTGTGGTTAGTTGACCTGGACATTCATGCTAGATTATGTTAAGTCTTCCAGCAATGGCTATGTGGATATTATTTTGAGAAGGTTTATTTTAACAAGGAATCATGGCTCACATGTACATTTGATTAAAGATTATATGAATATGTTGATCTTTACTGATTTTGATTTTATTTCACATTAAGAACTTGTATTCTATGTTCTTAGACTTTAAATTTAAAAAACTTATGTCCTTTTGTTTGAAAATTTAAAAGCGCAACACGGAAGTATGAAAAACATGGCCAGCATATTGCCTTCGGTCCTTGATAGATATTATGTTTTAGGTCCTTGATAAATTAGTAAATATTATGTTTGTATTGAGTTCCTAAGAACAATCTTAATGGTAGATTTTAAATTAGGATTTTAGACCATTTTTTGATGGATCTCACAATGTCATATAGGATTGAAGATATCTCTTATTTTTCCTTTAGTGGTAGATCTTGTTTTAGGATCTTAGATAACTTTTAGTAGGTCTTACATGGACCTCACTTTTTAATATTTTATTTAAATTTTTATTAAATTAAATATACTTAATTATGTAATTAAATTTAATTAATAAAACATGTAAGAAAAAAATTATATACATTAAGAAATAGAAAAATGAGCATAAATTTAATTTTTATTTATGACAAAATATTAAACAAATGAAAAATACATAAATTTGATAATAAAAAAAGTGTAGCACATTAGAGCCCAAGAAAAAATAAATTTCATTATTGTTGTGACTATAACGTTCTCAAATATGTTTCGCTAAGTTTGCTTAAAGTTGTTGATGAATTTTTCTTGTATGTATAATGTGTCTTGTTTGTAAGTATGTAGCAAAATCGGGATGAACATAACGAGATACTTTAACATTTGAAATGTTATTGTTTACGCGATCATAATCAACATCAGCATTACCATTAAATGTATCGCGTTCTTCTTTGACATCATGTTATGCAACATAATGCATGCCAGCATTCAATCCTTTATTGTATCCATGTTTTAGGCATATGATGGATAACATATAATTGCGAATTGAGATTTGAACACATCAAATACTCGTTTCGCATCCTTTCTCGATGCTTCTTGACATTTTGTAAATAATTTTCTTTTGGGACCTTGTGGCATTGGATTGTTCTTCACAAATATGACCCAATCAGGATAAATACCATATACAAGATAGTACCACATATTATATGGAGTCCCATTAATTGTAAATTGTACTGGAGGAGCTCGACCTTGCAAAACATCATCAAACATAGGTGATTGGTTTAACACATTGATGTCACTGTTTGAACCTACAATTCCAAAATAAGCATGTCAAATCCACAAGTCTTGTGAAGCAACAACTTCAAGTATTATTGTCAGTTTGTGATGATCACCTCTATGATATTGACCCCATAATGCAACAAGACAATTTTTCCACTCCCAATACATGCAATCAATAGAACCTAACATACCTGGAAACCCTCGTGCATCTCCAATTTGTAGTACGCGATTGATGTCATTGTTGTTGGGCCTTCTCAAATGCTCAGACCAAATATCTCATTGACACCTCTTACAAATTTTTGTAAGCATTGAGTTGTAGTACATTCACCAATTCTAATGTACTCATCCACACAATCGACAAGTGATTTGTATGCCAATATACGAATAGCTGCAGTGCACTTTTGCAATGGTGAGAGACCCATTCTACCAATAGCAATAGGTCTCATTTGGAAATACTCATCGTGATTACTAAGAGCGTTGAAAATTCGAATGAACGATTGTCGCCACATTCGAAACCTACATTGGAATTGAGTCTCTGTGTATATCGAATTTTCTGAGAAGTAGTCAATCATCAACCGTAGATGTTCATCTTCACAATTGCGATTAATCACTCTTCTAGGCCTTCTTTGTTGACTGTTGTTGCCTTGTTGTTGCATCGCACGTAAGTAGCTCATGATTTGTTCATCACTATTTTCATCAAATGTTTCATAAACAATTTATTTTCAAACTTTTTTTAAGTCATTATTTGGATCCATTGTATGAATGATTGATTGCATAAACGAGTGAAAGAACAAAATTGTTGAAGAAGACATATAAGAATGAATGAAAATAAAACAATTAAATAACAAGTTATCCAACAATTAGTTTTGCAACAACTATTTTTATAACGACTACTTATGCAACGACTGGTTTCATAACACAATTAAAAATTTTAAAGTTGAACAAACAAAAAGACGGTTAAAATTTTTTATCAAAAAAAAAATTAAACACGATTCTTAAAAATAAAAATTAAAAGATGATTACAACAAATTAAAACTACCTAATAAATTAATACCAAATACTTGGTTTACGCCTAACTATTTTACAAAAGGCATGATGGTCTTGGAGTTGACTTTCAAACATTGTAGATGTGTCCTTCATTAGAATCTCGTAGTACTCATTTTTCAATTCTTTCTCTCTTAAGATTGCTAGGCTAGCATTGAGAACATTACTTTCTCTCATTGCTTCCTCCACACCAGTAAAGTCCACATGATTGGTAGATGTTCCTACTCCTTTCCCCTTGCTCTTCCTTTTGGTTGTCTTTTGACCCGTTAGATGGACAATTGGAAACGATGTGTCATCTTCATAATCTTCTACTAGTGTTTCTAGATTAGATGACGATGAATATGCCCAGATGTGGAATTCTTCGTCCTTTTAGAGTCATTTTTAGTAAACTGGTCTAACCATTTCAGTCAATATTTCATAAGTCTCCAAGCAAGCTACAAACCAAAATTGCTTCCTTCGTCTTCCTTCCAAATGGCATATGCATGAAGCATGACATCATTATCCGTGTAACCACTTTTCTTCAATGATATTGCTTGCTTGTAATGACCCTTGAACTTTTGCACGCCCATATTATTTTTTTGCCATCGTGATTTTAATTGATTCATTGCTCTTTCGTGTAGTTCCCCTAGAAAGTTGTTGTAATTTTTTGTTACTCTCATCCAAAAATAATTTCTTGCTTGACCATCACCAACAATTGGATCCATTGAAACATTAAGTCACAAACCAATAAGATGTGTATCCTCTTCAATAGAAAAGAAAACTTGTGACTTTTTTTTGTAGAATACTCTCCTCATTCCAATGTGATGTTTTCTAGCCCAATTTGAGTATAAAATTGTGGAAATTGTGTTTCATTGTCATCATTGGAAGGAGTTTGTGGACCACTAGAACTATTGAGAGGCTTACAAACATGTAAGAATTGTGTTTGTAGCATTGAAGGAAAAGTTTGAGAGGAATTTAATTTTCAGTGAAAGGGTTTGGTTATTTTGCATAAAATTCATTGGTGGTGGTGATGACAAGTAGGGGAAAAATGGAGGAGGATTTTGAGAATTTTCAATGGAAGGGGTTTCATTATTTTGCATAAAATTCATTGGTGGTGATGGTGGCGAGTAAGGTAAAAATGAAGCAGGATTTTGAGAATTTTTGTTCAAATGAGAAAATTATATTGATTTGGATCTATTAATAATGAAACTAAAACAAGAGATTGAGATTGCAAATAAGAGATTGAGAAATAAAGGATAATAAGGAGAATTGGTGTGCACAATATGAACAACATGTGTTCAATTTATAGGTTGCAAAATATATATTTTTTTAAAATATAGTCCATTGTAAATAGACTGAAAGGAAACAACAATTTTTTTGAACCCTAATGCTCAGTGCTCCAACGTTCATTTCAACGTTCAATTTTACTTTTTAATTTTTTTTCTTCACCCTTATCCTCACCTTTTTCCCCAATCAGACTATTGGCTTCCCCTCTCCCCTTCCCTTTTTTCTCTTCCCCTCTTGGGGTGACCTTTCCTCTTCCCCTCTTCCCTTTCTATTTTTTCTCTTCCTCTCTTTGCGGACCATTCCTCTTCCCCTCTCCCTTTCCTTTTTTTTTTCTCTTCCCTCCCCTTCCCTTCCTCTCTCCTTTTGCTCGTCATTTGTGCCTCCCCTTACTCTTCCCCAGGGTGAAGCATGATGCAACATTGCTACCAAATCGACACACCTTCGTCGGTGCAACGAATCCATATACTGAACAAGGTCATCCTTTCTAGTGGTTCCTCAGATTGTGGAATGCAACCCGTTTTGGGTATTTTTCTGTTGTTTTATTTATTATTTTGATTCAATCTTTTTAGATGAACTAATCTTGTTTTTTGAGTGGATTTGATCTGTTGTTCTTGTTTTATTTTGATTCATTCTAGTGCTTTATTCTTCTTTTGCATCTTTTTCTTGTTGCTTCCCTCCCAAATCTGTTAAGTGTGGTTATCAAACTATAGTTTTAAATCGTAAAATCACACAATTTTACAAGCTTGTAGATCCCTTATGAGTTGAATCGCACATAGAATCGTTTTTTTGGTAGGCTCGGAGTAAACTCTTTACAATCATAGTTTTGTTACTGTGCCGACGATTCTACTCCACACCATAGACAACACCGTAATAGTATGTCACGACAGTGGCTGGGAGAGGCGGCATGGCGAAGTCCGTGAACGAGGGTTTCACTAGTGAGGTTGGTCGAAAATGGCGGACATGCAACAGAAAAGGATGCATGAAGAAGAGAAAGAATATATTTATATCATTGTGGCAAAATTAGTTCTATGATGTGGCGTGCCAGCGACGATGGATGACGGTGGCACTGATTATGTGAAGCTTCATGCTAAGCATAGTGTCGCAATCACTATTGGAACGAGGGCGTCGTGTGAGATAAAAATGATTATGCTTGTGTCCGGATTAGAAGTAAAAAATAAAGTCAAGTAAATAATAAATGAATAAAACAACTATGTCAATTGTGAAATGAAGAGGCAAGGATTAGAATATTAGAATAAATGAATTGAAAAAGTTATTATGTTTCTTTGTTAGAAGGGAGATGGAGTAATGAATGAAAGGGTTTTGTTTGTGTTTCTGGTGAGATGGGGTGGCAGAGAAAGAAAAAAAAAGAAAGTGAAGTGTAGACGTAAATGAAAGTAGAAAAACTGTTGGAGTTGGATACCTTGGCTAAAAGTTTTTAAATATGAATGAAAAAGGTTAGTTGAGTGTCCTGATCTACGATCATGATTGAGCTTCTCACACACCTTTTTCTCTTTGTGGATTGTGGGGGTAATGATTGTTTGTGTCGAGGATAGATGGGATAAGATGTCCACGGCTCCATCAACACGTGACATGTGGGGTGATGCCATGATGCCATGTGGAAGCTGTTGAGTGGCAAAATGTCTTTTAGTATTGGAGTATGGCTTCCAGGTTTTGGACGGAATTAAATTCAGATTTAGATAATAGAAACACGGAGATACTATTGTTGCATCTTTGTGAGGAAACTCAAATCTAACCTCATGTGTATATTGAGTAAACTCTTATGAGTTTATGAGTCGATTCCACGAGTCGAGTTTATGAGGCCTCCACGAGTTTACGTAGAATCGTGAGTTTGACAACCTTACCGTTAAGCAAGTCACATCTTTTGGGATCTTGAGGGTTCTTGTGCAAGACCCATCGTTCCATCGTGGAGATCCTAACTCTCTCTACTGTTGGATCTTGACAAAAAATGGATCTTGAGTGCAAGAACCCACTCAAATTGTCATACACTGAAGAAGGTCATCCTTTTCGGTGGTTCCTCAAATTGTGGCATGCGACCTGTTTCAAGTATTTTTTGTTGTTGTTTTATTTATTATTTTGATTCAATCTTGTTGGATGAACTAATCTTGTTTTTTGAGTGGATTTGATATGTTGTTCTTGTTTTACGCTGTGATTATCTCATTATTTTGATGTTTAAAGTGTGTTTAATTAGCTACAACATGCATATCACACACTATCATTGTAATTATGATTCATCTAAGAAGTGAAAATTATCAAAGCATTACATCAAAAGGAAATATTTTGACTTGCACTCTTCATTCTTGGATCCATGAATTGAATAAAAAAATTCCAATGACCGGTCATGTTCTTTGGACACTATGACACCCTCTACCTCATACATATATGTACTAATAAAAGGAAAAGAAAATTATTATTAATTAAAAAATTTTAAAACACATTTTAAAAAAATCATTTCAACAGGGTAAAAGGTTCACATTCACTTTCTTTTACATCATATTCAAACATGTTCAAATAAATAATAAAGTCATCCCGGCACAAACAAGGTCGTCTAAGACTTCATACAATTAATATAGAAACCTATACCCCAATGTCACATCCTATCATAGCATTGTGTCCCGACGTCCTTTAGCACAAGGTTCCTTAAAGCAATTCACCTAGTCATCTGCTCCCCCAAACACAAAGTTCAAGATCATCACAAGATCCAAACACAAACAACACACAGGGAGTGAGTTATCATATTCCTAACTAATGGAGAGAAACAAGATAACATGTAGGTATAAATATCATATAAACAAAAAAAAACATACTTAAATATAGCTCACATCATTTCACCATTTTGTCGCCCAACATCACATCACAACACAACACATCTCATTCATTTTCACAACATTCACGTACTCAAGGGTCAAAACACAATATCACCAAGTCAATCAATATAGATCAATACACAAGCGTTATGCAATATCTACACTAAGACTCAATCCTATATGCAATGTGATACCATGTTAGTGAAAAATCTCGTTGGGCGCCTAAAAGTACATGACAAGACAAACCACACACTAGCAAGTCAGGTCACTCTCACTAGGTAAAATCATAGGGAGACCAGTCAGGGTCACGCTATTTTACGAGAATACTCCAATCATATGGGATCAACATAGGCTTAAAGGAGCACTCAAACCGGGTGTATTTATCCCCAAGGCCTACACTCCGAAGAGTCCGCCAGGGCCTCTCCCTCCTGATTCAGGTCCAACCTAGAAAACATTTTTGCACACAAACTCAATCTTTGAACTGTACAAAACACACGACTTGTCAGTTGTTCTCAAAATAGTTTTAATTCGTCGCCCTTTAAGGGTCTTAGCACTAACTCGTCGCCCTTAAAGGGTCTTAGTATTAACTCGTCACCCTTAAAAGGGTCTTATAGTCGTGTGATTGTACAATTCATAGTTCACAACTCAATGTACACATATGTCTCAATCACATACATACTCAATTTATCACATACACTCGATCTCAATCACAATTTAATAGGTTATTACACCTCATGAATTATATACACTTTACCTATGAACTATGCAATATACATAACAACTCAATTGTTTTCAGAATCATTTTAACTCGTCGGGTTCCCATAATGGATCCCATCACAATACTCGTCACCCTTAAAGGGTCTTACAATTCTGTGATTGCACAGTTCATAGCTCACAACTCAACACACATGTATTTTACCTTTAATCACAGGTTCAATTTATCACATACTCACAATTTGAATCACAATTTCATAATATCAATATAATAATTCATACAAATGGTTTATTACAACATGGGGAGTAAAACCCTTCAAATAATTTCACACAATTATATCAAAATCATAGGTCAAAACATAAAAGCATCAAGAACACTCAAATTTATCACTCAATTCTCATAAGAACATCAATTGGTACGTAAAACATAACAATATTGTATTTATAATCTTAAAGGAAAAATTATAATTCAATAAACATTCCAAAATAAACCCCAATTTAATCCTCTAAGGATCCCTACACATGTTCATTCTAACCCCAATTGCGATAAGCTCATCCCTTACCTCTAACCTCTAAGCGAGCTCACATGTGCATTGTGACAGCAATAGCGGCATCTCTAGCGGTTTCTTGAGATTCCTCCAGTTTTTCCTCCGAATGCTCTGATAGGATTCCCAAACGTCAAAGAAAAGGAGAAGAGATTGAAGCCTCCATTTTGTATTGTCTTTGTGTGATTCTGTTTTCTCTCTCCTTGAATATTATTTCAAAAATTCCAATGGTGAAGCTGTGCAAAATTGAATCGCGAACTACATATAAAAATTTCACAACAATCCAACGATTAATGAGTCCTGGTTCGTAGTTTTACTGTGGCAATTTTGGGTTTTTGCGGGAAAATAAAAAGTTGCGATAAAAAGGGGTTTTTCTATAGGATTCGAAATATTTTCAAAATTCCCAACTGTGAGAATGTTCAAAATGAGTTGTGAATCGGGTGCTCAAATTTCACGATGATCCAACGGTGAATGAGTTTGAGATCATCATTCTTCTAAAACAGGCAGATCTAAAATATTTTCAAAATTCTCAACGATGAGAATGTTTGGAATTGAGTTGCGAACTTGGTGCTCAAATTTCACGACGATCCAACAGTGAATGAGTCTGAGATCGTCATTTTTATGAAATAGGCAAATCTGAAATACTTTCAAAATTCCAAACGGTGAGAATGTTTGGAATTGAGTTGCGAACTTGGTGCTCAAATTTCATGAAGATCTAACGGTGAATGAGTCTGAGATCGTCATTTTTCTGAAACAAGTTTGATGATATGTGAGAAAATGAGAGGGTTTTGAGAGAAGGAGATGAGAAAATGAAATTGAGAGAAAGAGGAGGCATCGTCAATATGAAAACTGACCTAATGCATGCTATTTATAGCTAGGGTACCTACAACTTATCATTTACTCTATTTATTTATTTTTATCATTTTATAAAAACAAACTCTATTTTATTCCCTATCAAATGAATAAATAAAATATCTTTTTTATTTTCTCTCAAACCATTATTTTAATTAATAAAGTTATTTCTCCTTATTTATTTGATTAAAAAAAAACTTATCATTTTTCTAAAACTCTATTTATTTACAAATAACAATCCTTTTTAAATTAATTTATGAAAAATGGGATGTTACAATTCCACCCCCCTTAAAAGAAGTTTTGTCCCCAAAACTTTGCCAAAAGATCAAGAAGAAGGAGATTACACATCTGGTCCTCAATACCAAGCGATGTGCCTAGTTGAAGCCCATTACCGTGACTTCGATCACAAGACTCCTATGCACTTAGCAACTAAATCCGAAGATCCTCATTTATTGAATGATAGTATTTCATAAGTTAGGTATTTTCACGAGAGTGACATCTCAACAATAATAGAATGTGAATGACATACTATTTGGAGTAGGATAATATCATAAGAGACACTGATGACAATCTGAAACGAACTAACAGATATAAGGAAACATGATTAACCACAGGACAGACTTTTTCTCAAACATGAGATGATTAAAAAAAAGAAAGTATATGTTTCAAGACTTCAACATTCTACCAATCCTAGTCCACAAATGGCTATCGAGAATACATGATTTGCCTACCTCGGGTCTAAGCCTCTTCCTTTAACACGATCTTCCTCACTTTCGTATACTTGACTCATAACTCTCACTTAGGTTCAAGAAATTGTAACGATTCCACTTTAAGGTTTCCTCCTGATATTAACTGGGTGCTAACTGAATAAGCAAAACAGATCACTTCTTACTTCTGTAAACTTGTTCAAACTTAAGGTCTACTCCCTACAGAAATTTCACCAGAAAACTTAAACTTACTCAAGTCATATTTACAAGGGTTAAGGTTAATTCAAGGAATCCTAAAATAACTTTCTGGTTCGACTACTAGTTAAGGGCATCTCATCTTAATCTTAGGTTTCTTTTTCATCTCAAAACAACTTTTGCCCAAAAAGGATTTAAAGTTATCTCTCATTTAGACATAGCATACTCTAAGGGTCATCATCATCTAACTAAAATGCATACAAAACTCTTAGCACGAAACATGATTCCCAAGGGCCTATAACAACCTTAAGATACACCCCATAATTCAACTTAGCTAGAAACATACTAAACACTAATCATCGAAACCACAACAAGAGCTAACTCAGGGTGGGAGATCCTGTCACGCATTCCACGAACACACAGGCATTGATCTTGTTAAGATATGGCCAGGTACATGTAGAGGCCACGATAGGTACTAGGTAGTTATCAGAGCATCCTCAAACTTTTCCCATATTAAGGTAAAGAGAACTAAGATTTATCTCGCTAATCATACAACTATCATCACTAATACTTTAGGTCACCTACCTTACGCAAGAACACTCACTCTCGAACCCTTCCATGCTTAACAATTAAAATCCTACTAACTACCTTACACTCTTCTTAAGGTTTCACACTAAACCTCTTAACTATTCTTCACAACTTTTTGAACTACTCTATATTCTTAAACAACTCTATACTAGACATCTCCTAGGAACTAGGATTACAATTTTTTATGGGTATTACACTTATAAGATTCTCAATCTCGTCCATAAGTGGTAACTAAGCATATCCTCAAGGAACACAAGTACATGACTTACTAAGTTTAACTTTCGTCTACAGGTAACAAGGATCATGCCTACTCAAGTATTTCCTCTCGAAACATCTTAACGTGATTGACAAGGGCAAAGTCTCTCTCTATTAGTAATATAAGTAACAACAAGACATATTATCAAGCAGTTTAACAAG
The DNA here is from genome assembly GCF_000004515.6 of Glycine max. NCBI lineage: Eukaryota > Viridiplantae > Streptophyta > Magnoliopsida > Fabales > Fabaceae > Glycine > Glycine max. Next base: position 25,801,564 of record NC_038256.2, on the reverse strand, counting down.
ACATGATTGAAAGATGAGAAACCCGTAACAAGATGAACACTCAATTGATTAGGAGACGATAATTTTTTTAAATCAAGAAGGGCCACTCATTCAGAATTAACAACATACATTTCAAATGAATTCTAGAAACGAAAACATGATCACAATGTACACACATATGGAGAAATCAACAATCGCTTGATTGTGATAGAAACATCAATAATCCAAATGTTTGATGTAGGCTTATAACACAAAGAATGAATTATACTCAAGTTTGCAAGTATAATCAAATTACTTGACTTAAGCATGCAACACAAAGAATAGGTTGAACTAGAATCAGAAGGTACGATAAAAAAAATTATTATTTATGAAATATATCTCGATATGAGTCATCAAAATATAGAGTATCAACATCACTAAGAACAAGAAATCACAAACAACCATACTATCTATGCAATTAAGGCAGAACACCATACTACAAGCATGCATAGAATTATAAGGTTCCTATAACAAGTATATAACATACACATAAGAATAAAGAATTGAACAGTCACTAAGGGTGTATTTTAAGGAATCACAAGCTTCAACAATCATGCTTATGGTCACACACAAAGAAGAAAAAAAAAAGAATTAGTCAACACATGTTAACACATTGATTAAACACACTCATTTGCAACACACCTGCAAGTTCAAGGTTTTTGACAACGTTAATACACACATCAAGTTTTCAAGACCCCTTGTATCACCTAACGGCTTGCCATGACATCCTACCGCACTTCATGAATTATAGAGATGGCTAGTCTTATAACTCATGACTCAACAGTGGATTTATGGTATAACAAACATTAAGGATGCAAGACACATACAAGCATTATTATCAAGTCTCATTTGCTCATGCAAAAGAAAGCACAAATAATAATTCAAGCATGCTCAACAAAGTAATCATAAGTAACCACACAGAGTGTACACCAGAATATGATAAGCACATAACACACTAGCCGAAAAATTCGACCTGCTCTGATACCACTAAATGTGACACCCTCTACCCCATACATATATACTAATAAAAGGAAAAATATCATAATTAATTAAAAAAAATTTAAAACACATTTTAAAAAAATCCTTTCAACAGGGTAAAAAACTCACATTGACTTTCTTTTACATCATATTCAAACTTGTCCAAATAAATAATAAAGTCATCTAAGCTCAAACAAGGTTGTCTAAGATTTCATACAATTAATATAGAAACCTATACCCCAATGTCACATCCTATCAGAACATTGTGTCCCGACGTCCTTCAGCACAAGGTTACTTAAAGCAATTCACCTAGTCATCTGCTCCCCCGAACATAAAGTTCAAGATTGTAACATCCCATTTTTCATAGACTAAATTAAAAAAGATTATTATTTATAAATAAATAGAGTTTTATAGGATGACAATATTTTTTTATAATTAAATAAATAAGGAGAAATAACTTTATTAATTAAAATAATGATTTTAGAGAAAATAAAGAGTGTATTTTATTTACTTATTTGATAGAGAATAAAATATAGTTTGTTTTTATAAAATTATAAAAATAAATAAATAGAGTAAATAATAAGTTGTGAGTACCCTAGGTATAAATAACGATGTTAGGTCAGTTTTCACACCCTCTTCTCCTCATTTTCGTTTTCCCCCCTTCTCCTCCCAAAACCCTCTCTTTTTCCCGTAGACCACCAAACCTATTTATGAAAAACAACGATCTCGAACTCATTCACCGTTGGATCGTCATGAAATTTAACCACAGGTTTGCAACTCAATTTCAAGGCTTTTCATTGTTGGGAATTACGAGAAAATGTCGGAGCTGAGAGAAATACACTTCGCATCGTAGCCTTTTCTTTTCCCGTAGAAACCCAAAACTGTCTCGGTAAAATTACGATCCCGGATTCGTTTACCGTTGCATTGTCGTAAAGTTTTGATATGTTGTTCGAGATTCAATTCCGCACATCTCCACCGTTGGGATTTGCAAGATCATATTCTTGGAGGGAGATAATGGAATCACACGAAGACAGTATAAATAGAGGCTTCAATCCCTTCTCCTTCTCCCTAATGTTTGGAAACCCTATCAGAGCAATCAGAGGAAAAAATTGAGGAATCTTAGAAAATTGCTAGAGATGTCGCTATCGTTGTCGAAAGACACGTGAGCCCGCTTAGAGGTAAGGGATGAGTTATTCAAAATTGGGGATTAGTGAGAACATATATAGGGATACTTAGAGGATTAAATTGGGGTTTATTTTGGGGTGTTTATTAAATTATAATTTTTCCTTTACAATTATAAATACAATATTATTGTCCTTACGTACCAATTGATGTTTTGATAAGAATTAATTGATAAACTTGAGTGCTCTTGATGTTTTGTGTTTTGACCTATGATTTTGATATAATTGTGTTAAATTATTTGAGGGGTTTTACTGCCCATGTTGCGATAAATCTTTTGTATAATTTGTTATAGTGACATTATGAAATGGTGATTCAAATTGTGAGTATGTAATAAATTAAACCTGTGATGAATGGTGAAATAAATGTGTATTGAGATGTGTGTATTGATTTGTGAGCTATGAACTATGCAACCACACAATTGTAAGACCCTTTAAGGGCGACGAGTATTGTGATGGAATCCACTGTGGGAACCCGACGAGATAAAATGATTTTGAAAAACAATTGAGTAGTTTTGTGTATTACATAGTTCATAGGTAAAGTGTATATGATTCATGAGGTGTGACAACGTGTTAAATTGAGATTATACCATTGTGATTGAGATTGAGTGTAAGTGATAAATTGAGTATGTATATGATTGATATATATATATGTGCATTGAGATGTTGTGTGCATTGAGTTGTGAACTATGAATTGTACAATCACACGACCACAAGACCCTTTAAGGGTGACAAGTTAATGCTAAGACCCTTTAAGGGTGACGAGTTAATGCTAAGTCCCTTTAAGGGCAACGAGTTAATGCTAAGTCTCTTTTAGGGTGACAAGTTAATGCTAAGACCCTTTAAGGGCGATGAGTTAATGCTAAGACCCTTAAAGGGTGATGAGTTAAAACTATTTTGAGAACAACTGAGGAGTTGTGTGTTTTGTACAGTTCATAGATATAGTCTGTGTGCTAAAATGTTTTCTGGGTTGGACCTGAATCAGGAGGGAGAGGCCCTGATGGAATCTTCGGAGTGTAGGCCTTGGGGGTCACCCGATTTGAGTGCTTCTTTAAGCCTATGTTAATCCCATATGGTTGGAGCATTCTCGCAAAACACTGTGACCCTGACAGGTCTCCCTATGATCTTACCTAGTGAGAGTGACCTGACTTGCTAATGTGTGGTTTGTCTTGTCATGTACTCCAAGGCGCCCGACGAGGTTTTTCACTGATATGGTACCACATTGCATATAGGATTGAGTCTTAGTGTATATGTTGCATAATGCTTGTGTATTGATCGATATTGATTGACTTGGTGATATTGTGTGTTGATCCTTGAGTTGTGAATGTTGTGAAAATGAATGAGACGTGTTGTGTTATGATGTGATGTTGGGTGACAAAGTGGTGAAATGATGTGAGGTATGTTTAAGTAAGTTTTATTTTGTTTTTATGATATTTATACCTACATGTTGTCTCGTTACTCTTCATTAGTTAGGAATGTGATAACTCACTCCCGGTGTGCTATTTGTGTTTGGATCCTGTGATGATCTTGAAGCTTATGTTCGTGAGAGCAGATGAATAGGTGGATGATTATGAAGAACCTGATGCTAGAAGACACGGGAACACAATGCTCTGAGAGGATGTGACATTAGGGTATAGGTTCTATATTAATTGTATGAAGTTTTAGACGGTCTTGTTTTGAGCAGAAGTGAATTTATTATTTATTTGGACAGTTTTTATTATTATGTTAGAAAGGTGAATGTGAGCCTTCTACCCTCTTGAAATGCTTATATTCAAATGTGTTTTTAAATTTTTTTAATTAAGTTTGATTTCTTATTTATTTTATTATTAGTACATATATGTATGGGGTACAGGGTGTCACAAGGATCATCACAGGATCCAAACACAAACAATACACAGGGAGTGAGTTATCACATTCGTAACTAATGGAGAGAAACAAGATAACATGTCGATATAAATATCATATAAAAAAAATAAAGCTTACTTAAATATAACTTACATCATTTCACCATTTTGTCGCCCAACATCACATCCCAACACAACACATCTCATTCATTTTCACAATATTCACATACTCAAGGGTCAAAACACAATATCACCAAGTCAATCAATATCGATCAATATACAAGCGTTATGCAGCATCTACATTAAGACTCAATCCTATATACAATGTGGTACCATGTTAGTGAAAAATCTCGTTGGGCGCCTAACAGTACATGACAAGACAAATCACATACTAGCAAGTCAGGTCACTCTCACTAGGTAAAATTATTGTTAATGAGACTTAATCTCTTCATTCATGGCACTTAGCCATTTTCCTTTCTCCTTACTAGCTAAGACAACTTTAACAGTTTTTGGATCTTCCTCCAAAACTTCACTAGCAGCTACCAGAGCAAATGCTATTAGATCAACATATCCATACCTCTTAGGTTGTTTGATTTCCCTTCTGATTCTATCTCGAGCCAGCACAGTGCAGTTTTTCTGTTCATCCTTTTTCCTGCATTTTGCTTATTCTTGTTCATACAAGAAACTCATTCTTTTGTGAATTATAATCTGATCTTGGCACAACAAATTGGTGCGGTGAGCGTGGAGCGATTTTGAGTTCGATTCAAGAAATGGGCTCGGCCATGTATGAGGTTGAAAAATTCACAGGGCAAAATGATTTTGGGCTATGGCGAATGAAGATGAGAGCTCTTCTTGTTCAGCAGGGCCTGGTGGAAGCACTTGATGGAGAAGCCAAACTTGAAAAGATGATGGCTGATGGGGATAAGAAAGCACTACTGCAGAAGGCACACAGTGCAATTATCCTCAGTCTCGGAGACAAGGTGCTGAGGCAAGTCTCTAAGGAAACAACTGCTGCTGGGGTTTGGTCAAAGCTTAAAGGTTTGTACATGACCAAATCTTTAGTTAATCGTCTTTACCTAATGCAGTCTTTGTATTCGTTTAAAATGCATGAAGATAGATCAGTAGGAGAACAATTGGATTTGTTTAATAAACTGATTCTAGATCTTGAAAATATTGATGTCACTATTGATGATGAGGATCAAGCTTTGTTATTGTTGTGCTCTTTGCCTAAGAGTTACTCTCATTTCAAAGAGACTTTATTGTTTGGAAGAGATTCTGTTTCTCTTGATGAAGTGCAGGCTGCTCTGAATTCAAAGGAATGGAATGAAAGAAAGGAAAAGAAGTCCTCTGCAAGTGGTGAAGGGCTGACGGCAAGAGGCAAGACCTTCAAGAAAGATAGTAAATTTGATAAGAAGAAGCAAAAGCCAGAAAATCAGAAGAATGGTGAAGGAAACATCTTCAAAATCAGATGTTATCATTGTAAAAAGGAAGGTCATACAAGGAAAGTTTGTCCTGAAAGGCAGAAAAATGGTGGCAGTAACAATAGGAAGAAGGACTCAGGAAATGCTGCAATTGTTCAAGATGATGGCTATGAATCTGCAGAGACACTTATGGTGTCTGAAAAGAATCCAGAAACTAAATGGATAATGGATTCAAGGTGTTCATGGCATATGACACCAAACAGATCATGGTTTGAACAATTTTCTGATCAAGCAGATGGGTTAGTACTCCTTGGAGATAACAAGCCTTGCAAAATTGAAGGAATTGGATCTATAAGGTTCAAGTTTCATGATGGGGCTGAAAGAATTCTCACAGAGGTCAGATATGTACCTGAGTTGAAGAGAAATTTAATCTCTCTTGGTGAATTTGATAAAAGAGGGTATGTGTTCAAGGGTGAAAAAGGAATACTGAATGTAGTTAAAGACTCCATGGTTGTCATGAGGGGAATTATAGGGAATGGCCTCTATTCTTTTGATGGTGAAGTTGTAATTGGCTCTGCAGCCACTGCAACCGGAAGAGTTTTTATCAAAAATAGAGTTATGGCACATGAGGTTGGGCCATGTAAGTGAGAAGGGATTGATTGAATTGGCAAAACAGGAGCTGTTATGTAGGGACAGAATGGAAAGATTAAAGTTCTGTGAACATTGTGTCTATGGCAAAGCCTGTAGAGCCAAATTCAATGCTGGACAACAATGAACAAAAGGTACTCTTGATTATGTTCATGCTGATTTTTGGGGTCCAACCAAGACTCCCTCGCATTCTGGAGCAAGGTATTTCTTGAGCATTGTGGATGACTACTCAAGGAAGTTGTGGATCTACATTTAGAAAACAAAAGATGAGGATTTTGATAATTTCAAAGGCTGGAAAACACTTGTGGAAAACCACAGGCAGAAAGATCAAGAGGCTCTGTACTGATAATGGTCTTGAGTTCTATTCTAAACCTTTCAATGATTTCTGCAAAGAGAATGACATTGCAAGGCACAGGACAGTTGCGGGCACTCCTCAACAAAATGGCTTAGCTGAAAGATTCAACAGGACCATTTTGGAGAGAGTGAGATGTATGTTGCTGAGTGCAGGATTACCTAAGATTTTTTGGGCTGAAGCAGCAATGAATGTTGTATATCTCATCAACAAGTGTCCTTCAACAACTCTGAATTTTAAAACCCCTGAGGAGATTTGGTTTGGCCATCCACCGAGTCTAAAACAACTAAAGGTATTTGGTTGTGTTGCCTATGCTCACATCAAGCAAGATAAATTGGAACCTAGAGCTGTCAAGTGTATTTTTCTAGGATATCCTGAAGGAGTGAAAGGGTATAAGTTGTGGTGTTTGGAGGTTGGTTTTAAGAGGTGTTTGGTGAGTCGTGATGTTGTCTTCAATGAAGCTGAAATGGCCTACAAGACTAAGCCCAACATGGTTCAGTCCAGCACTGATCAGAGTAAGGAAATTGATTCTGAAAAATTAAATTTTGAGGTGGAGACTGAGGATAAACATGCTGAAACACAAGTTGTTAATTGGCCTCTTGATGAAGAAAAATCTGAAGAAGAGGAACAAGAAGAAGCTGACTATGTGCTGGCTCGAGATAGAATCAGAAGGGAAATCAAACAACCTAAGAAGTATGGATATGCTGATCTAATAGCATTTGCTCTGGTAGCTGCTAGTGAAGTTTTGGAGGAAGATCCAAAAACTGTTAAAGCTGTCTTAGCTAGTAAGCAGAAAGAAAAATGGCTAAGTGCCATGAATGAAGAGATTAAGTCTCTCCATGACAACCATACATGGGAATTAATTAAAAAACCACCTGGTTCTAGAGTGGTCAACTGCAAATGGATCTTCAAGAAAAAGGAAGGCATCCAAGGAGTTGAACCAGACAGATTTAAAGCTAGACTTGTTGCTCGAGGATTCACTCAAAAGGAGGGAATTGATTTCAATGAAGTTTTCTCTCCTGTAGTGAAACACAGGTCAATCAGAATTCTTATGGCTATGGTGGCAGAATTTGATCTTGTGTTAGAACAGATGGATGTGAAGACAACATTTTTGTATGGGAAGCTTGATGAGGTGATATTGATGAAGCAACCCGAGGGGTTTGAAGTCAAAGGTAAAGAGGATTATGTTTGCAAATTAAACAAATCCCTGTATGGTCTAAAGCAGTCCCCCAGACAATGGAATAGGATATTTGATGAATTTATGGCTGACATACAGTTTCATAGAAGTCACTATGATAATTGTGTTTACTTCAAATTTCCTTCTAAAGCTGAGTTTGTGATGTTGCTATTGTATGTTGATGATATTTTGATAGCAAGTAACAGCAAGAGTGAGGTTGAAAAATTGAAATCTGAGTTGAGCAGGGAATTTGAAATGAAGGATTTGGGAGCAGCCAAGAGAATATTGGGAATAGAAATCAAGCGGGACAGAAAAAGGAAATTGTTGTATCTATCCCAGGAGTTATATCTCAGAAAAGTTCTTGAAAGATTTGGAATGTCAAATTCTAAACCTGTAACTACTCCTATGTCACAGCAGTTTAAACTCAATACAAGTCAAGCACCTAAGACACATGATGATATAATTTACATGGAAGGTATTCCATATGTTAATGTTGTAGGGTCACTGATGTATGCTATGGTATGTACTCGCCCTAACATAGCTCATGCAGTGAGCTTAGTAAGTAGGTTCATGGCAAATCCAGGCAAAGCACATTGGCAGGCCCTGAAATGGATACTTAGATATATCAGAGGATCACTTGGAAGAGTTTTGGTTTATGGTGGAGCTAGGAATAGCAGAAGGACAACTGCTATTGAAGGTTTTGTAGACTCTGATTATGCTGGCTGTTTAGATTCAAGGAAATCCCTCACAGGATTTGTGTTCACTGCTTTTGGCACTACAATTAGTTGGAAAGCTATCCTTCAAAAGGTAGTGGCTTTATCAACCACTGAAGCTGAGTATATTGCTCTTATAGAAGCTGTGAAAGAATCTATGTGGCTTGAAGGCATTGCAAAGGAGCTGAAAATACAAAATGAAGTGATCACAGTACACTGTGATAGCCAAAGTGCCATTGATTTATCCAGAAATTTTGTGCATCATGAGAGGACAAAGCACATTGATATTAAGATGCATTTTGTCAGAGAAATTATTGGTCAAGGATCAGTTATAGTCAAGAAGATTTCAACTGATCACAATTCTTCTGATATGATCACAAAGACTCTTCCAAGTAGCAAGTTTTTCCATTGTTTGGACTTAATTCAGCTGAAGGATGATTAAATCCTGTTTCTGCAGCAGCCACTGAGTTTTGCTAATATTTTGTTATTGAACCAAGGTGGAGAATTGTTGTATGTTGGTTCATTAACAACCATTAGTTAGTTCTCTTGCTCTTTACCAACTTGTATTTTTTCTGTTTTCTGTTATTCTGTTATAACATATAACAGTTAATTAGTTTTAAGTTGGTTGGGTTAGTTAGGATTGAAATAGTGCTTTTATTTCTTCTTCTTGTATAGCCTAGATCAAGAGAGTTTTTTTTCTCTGTAACTAGAGAGAGAGTTCTGTACTTAGAAAATTTTGCAGTGATTGAATAAAGTGGCTGCTGTGAGCACATTGCAGTTTTTCTGTTCATCCTTTTTCCTGCATTTTGCTTATTCTTGTTCATACAAGAAACTCATTATTTTGTGAATTATAATATGATCTTGGCACAACAATTATAGGGAGACCAGTCAGGGTAACCCTGTTTTACGAGAATACTCCAACCATATGGGATCAACATAGGCTTAAAGGAGCACTCAAACCAGGTGTATTTACCCCCAAGGCCTACACTCCGAAGAGTCCGCCAGGGCCTCTCCTTCTTGATTCAGGTCCAATCCAGAAAACATTTTTGCACACAGACTCTATCTATGAACTGTACAAAACACACGACTCCTTAGTTGTTCTCAAAATATTTTTAACTCGCCACCCTTTAAGGGTCTTAGCATTAACTCGTCGCCCTTAAAGGGTCTTAGCATTAACTCGTCGCCCTTAAATGGTCTTAACATTAACTCATCGCCCTTAAAGGGTCTTAGTATTAACTCATTGCCCTTAAAAGGGTCTTATTGTCATGTGATTGTACAATTCATAGTTCACAACTCAATGCACACAACATCTCAATGCACACATATATCTCAATCACATACATACTCAATTTATCACATACACTCGATCTCAATCACAATTTAATACGTTATCACACCTCATGAATCATATACTCTTTACCTATGAACTATGCAATACACACAACTACTCAATTGTTTTCAAAATCATTTTAACTCGTCGGGTTCCCATAGTAGATCCCACCATAATACTTGTCGCCCTTAAAGGATCTTACAATTGTGTGATTGCACAATTTATAGCTCATAACTCAATACACATGTATTTTACCTTTAATCATAGGTTCAATTTATCACATACTCACGATTTGAATCACAATTTCATAATCTCAATATAACAATTCATACAAAAGGTTTATCACAACATGGGGGAGTAAAACCCCTTAAATAATTTCACACAATTATATCAAAATCATAGGTCAAAACATAAAAACATCAAAAACACTCAAATTTATCACTCAATTCTCATAAGAACATCAATTGGTATGTAAAACATAACAATATTGTATTTGTAATCTTAAAGGAAAAATTATAATTCAATAAACATCCCAAAATAGACCCCAATTTAATCCTCTAAGGATCCCTACACATGTTCATTTTAACCCCAATTGTACTGTCTTTGTGCGATTCCGTTTTCTCTTTCCTCAAATATTATTTCGGAAAGCCCAACGGTGAAGCTGTGCAGAATTGAATCGCGAACCACATCAAAATTTCATGACTATCCAACGGTTAATGAGTCCGGGATTGTAGTTTTACAGAGACAATTTTGTGTTTCTGTGGGAAAAGGAAAAGTTGCGATAGAAAGGGGTTTTCTCTCGGATCCGAAATATTTTCAAAATTCCCAATGGTGAGAATGTTTGGAATTGAGTTGCGAACCTGGTGTTCAAATTTCACGATGATCCAACGGTGAATGAGTCCGAGATCATCCTTTTTCTGAAACAGGTTGATGGTATGCGAAAAAATGAGAGGATTTTGAGAGGAGGAGAAGGGAAAACGAAATTGAGAAAAAGAGGAGACATTGTATGAAAACTGACGTATTTATAGCTAGGGTACTTACAACTTATCATTTACTCTATTTATTTATTTTTATTATTTTATAAAAACAAACTCTGTTTTATTTCAAATGAATAAATAAAATACCATTTTTATTTTCTCTCAAACCATTATTTTAATTAATAAATTTATTTCTCCTTATTTATTTGATTATAAATTTTTTTTATCATTTTTCTAAAATTCTATTTATTTACAAATAACAATCCTTTTTAAATTAATTTACGAAAAATGGGATGTTACAGACACCCCTCACTCTCAAAATCTCAACTTCTTCATTGATGCACCTTCTACTTCACCACCACTGGTTTGGTTTGAACTAGAACATGGATATGTTTGTTTCAAACCCAAATGCTTGGTTATGTTAGATTAAAAAGTTCAATTTTTTGAATATTTTGATTATACATGGATTAAATTGAAATATATAATAAAATTATCATTAAAAATCAAAATAATGAGATAATAGTGTTAGCTTGATTACTATTGGTTGAAAAATATCTTAGATTCCTAAGAATATTATGCCCAACTTAACCCCAAAAATTAGCTCATGAGGTGATGATTATCTCACTTATATACTCTAACTTAGTTTTATTTTTAGCGGATGTGAGATTTGAGTTTCTTTTAATACACCCCTTCACGCCTAACACTTCTTGGTCTTGGGCTTGGTACGTAGATAACAATGATGTGTGATCCTTTGGATGAATCTTGAATATGCTATGATACCATATTAGATTATTAAAAATGTAGATTATTAAAATTGTGAGTTTAGACTTAATTCAATCTTAAAATTAGTTCATGATACATGAGACTTGAGTTTTTTTCTAATAAAATAATCAGTATCAAAATCCCCCAAATTAACAAGGATACATTAGAAAGTCTATAAACTTCGTACCCCATTGTTCAGAGGCTCCTCGCTATGCGAAGGTATGGGGGAGGGATGTTGTACGCAGCCTTACCCTTGCATATGCAAAGAGGCTGTTTCCGGATTCGAACCCATGACCAACAAGTCACCAAGGCACAACATTAGAAAGTCTATAAATAAATAATTTTAAATGGAGCCTCCTATGTTTGGAAAAACATGGTCAAGGTTTTGCTAGAGCTTTGGGTTAGGTTTGGACCGTGACTTGGATCGGGGTTGGCTGGGTTCTGGACCTTTTGTCGTGAGGTTCCTTACGCAGACATTCATGACCTTCAGTTATGTTATGTGTAGCAGATCTTTGGAATCAGGGGAATTGGAATTTGCATCAGCTTTACACTCTGCTTCCTCAATGCGTGATAGATATTATTCAGAACGTGCTTATTCCCAGAAATCAAACTGGTCACGATGTAATTGCTTGGCTTGGGAATACCCAATGTATTTATACAACTTCATCGACTTATAGCTGGTATCTTCGGAACCCCCCTTCTGTGAACCTGAGATGGAAAAAGCTATGGCAGGTTCTTCTTCTGGCAAGCCTTTCGAGAAACCTTGCCAACTAACAGTATGCGGTTTGCTTGCCATCTTGCTCCAAATGCGTTCTGCATGAGATGCTCAGCACACGAGGAGACAATGCTTCATGCCCCATGGGACTGTCCTCACTCAAAAGAGGTTTGGATCTGCATGGGTGTCAATTCCAGAAGAATTCTTACTTGCAAAAATACTCAAGACTGACTGTTGGCTGCCATCTCGCACAAGGACGTATCTCTTTTCATATCCACAATTTGGTGCCTTTGGAGGTTGAGGAATATCATCGTCATTGTGTTTTCCAGGTAACAAATGGAATATTTAGTATGTTTGTCAACTTATTCGCTCAACGGTCACTGAATTGGATGTATACTGCACCTCTCTCCAGTCAGTGCCTACTACTAAGGTGTGGTCCCCTCCCACTAACCAATTTGTTAAACTGAATTTGGATGAATCTTGGTTACCAAGGATAGATGGAGAGGGGGCGGGCAGGTCCGAGCCTCCCCTACTTCTCATGTATATAGATATGTATTTTCAAGTTTGTAAATATAAAATCGTGTACAAATAATTATTTATGTTATTATTATAATAATTATAGCAATGATTAAGTGTAGATAATGTAAAATTATATAAAATTAGTTATATTTGTTGTTATTATTTTAATAATTAAGGTAATAAAAAATTGCGTAGAACTGAGGTGTGTTTGTTGTTTTTACTGTAACAGTTAAAATTATTAATGTTTAAAATGAAAATTAATTTGAATTTTATTTGTAAAAATATTAAATATTTTTTTAAAGAATATTTCTTATTAAAAGTCAGACATTTTATGTAGCTGATAGATTTGCAAACATGAGAGTTCGTCTTAGAATGAGGAATTTGTGGTTCCCCCCTCTTGTGTATTAGATGTGTTTTTGCATGATCATCTAGCCTCTGTTGGCTAGTGCTTGTAGTTTTTTTATTTTCTCTCTTTACCAAAAAATATATAAATTACATTATAATTAAAATGTATAATGAATAATTTTTTTGAGCATATAAATACTATTTTAGACTTATGATATATAAATTATAATGTGTTATATTGTTATTTTTGTTTATTAATAATTTTTAAAAATATTAAAATTGAAATTAGAACTATAGATATTAATAATGATAGATTGAAATAGATAAGAAAATAAATTAAATCCTTCCGTTGATATTAAAAGCATAAGAAGATATATCAAATTGTATTTGAATTTTAAAATAAAGTGTATATACTCAAAATTAGTTTATGATATTTTATTATAACTTGTTAAATCTTTTAGTTAATATAAAAACATAAGAGAAAATATTTGAATTTTAAAGAGAAAATATATATATTTGAGATTTGTTTATAACATTCAATCGGTATTAAAAACATGAGATGATATACCAAACATGTTGAATAAAAATTAAAATTTATACTATATACATGTTAGGAGAGGGAAATTTCACCCTCTGCTAACAGAATTAGAAGCCTGAGAAGCATATAGTAATTTTAAGATTTAATTTATCTAAAAAATATCTTCAATATGATACAGTACTATATCTAGATTTAAATTAAAATCAATTTCAAATTTAAAATAAATTTAGAAATAGTATTTGAAAACGTAAAAGTTAAAAGTCATATTATAAAATCATCTCTAATATCTCTATTATAATTTTTAATCTTTTTTTACAGCATTATAATTTAAAATCTAATCTTATCGCTTGAAGATTTTCCGTATTTATATTTTTGTTTGCACAGATGAACTATCAACAAATTATATAAAGGTATACACGTTCAGCTGCTGAGCCATTTGCAAAGAGGATGAAGAAGATTAATAAAAAGATGAATAAGATGAAGAGGAAGGTCACTCTACCTTTCGATTTGATCGTAGAAATTCTGTTGAGGTTGTCAGTGAGATCTTTGTTGCGTTTCAAATGCGTCTCTAAGTCATGGTGTGCTCTCATTTCGGATCCTGAATTCGCCAAATCCCATATTGACATGGCTGCCGCACCCACCCACCGATTTCTTTTCACATCATCTAATGCTTCCGAATTGAATGCAATAGACGTAGAGGCAGAGGAACCACTTTGCGACGATTCCGCGAATGTGGTCTTTAAAGTTCCACCATCATCCACTTTCAAATATTATAAACATTCGGTAAGAGTTGTAGGTTCTTGCAGAGGATTTATACTCTTGATGTTTACAGGCTTGGATTCCATTGGTTTCATCGTATGGAACCCATCAACCGGCCTGGGGAAAGAAATTCTGCATAAGCCAATGGAGAGATCATGCGAATATTTGTCTGGTTTTGGGTATGACCCATCAACTGATGACTATGTGATAGTGAATGTTATATTGTCCCGGAGGAAGCACCCGAAGATCGAATGCTTCTCTTTGAGAGCCAATTCATGGAGTTGCACTAAGAGTAAGGCTCCTTATCGTGAGAACCTTACATTTGGGGATGGGGTGTTCTTGAATGGAGCTCTTCATTGGTTGGTTAAACCCAAAGATAAAGTTGCTGTAATTATTGCATTCGATGTGACAAAAAGGACATTATTAGAGATTCCACTGCCACATGATTTAGCCATTATGCTGAAATTTAACTTATTTCGTTTCATGGTGAGACAAGGATGTCTTGTTCTCTGTTCCTTCGGTTGGAAGAATACAAGGCTTATGCCTGAAATGTGGACGATGAAGGAATACAAAGTGCAGTCATCTTGGATCAGATCACTCGTTCCGTACAAAAACTATTATAATCTCTTCGATCTTTTCTTGCCCGTATGCTTCATCCTAAACGGTGAAACTTTGGCATCTAATGCCATTAACACATTAGTGAGACTTAACGACAAAGGCGAACTGCTTGAGCATCGCATGCATGAATCGATTTTAAATAAATTTTATACTTTACTGCATTGTGTTATGTATAGAGAGAGTTTGCTATCACTGCCCAGTGCCCAGGGGATTTGAGGAAGCAGCTGAAGAAAATGAACAAGGACAAAAAGAATTCATGTTTACCTTTTCTGATATTTTCTTACCTTTTATTACTATTCAATATACATAAGGGAAGATGTGAACTTCAATGTGTTGATAGTTCAGTTAATTTGTCTCCCAGACTTATAGTTTTCAACTCCAAAAGATTAATTAGTTTTTCATAGTGACGCTGATAATCCTTCTATATGATCATACCTATAATGATACATGCATGTGCTATGAATGAATAAGTTATAGCTTCAGCAAAACTTTGCTAATATTTCCTTTCGTATTTTCTTTTACCATGTCCAGATTTTCTTTATCTGCATAATCTATATATGATCATGAAACTAGAAACTTTCATAGTTAGCATAATTAATCTTTATGAGGAACACCTGATATATAATTGAAAATTATGAATATTTAATTATGTCTTTTCAATTCTGAACTTGATTTTTCATTATTTCATCCATTATTTCCATCCGAAGATAATATATTCAAACATAGATTAATAGATTAATCTACACAACTTACAACATGCAACATTCAAAACAAAAAAAAATCAAGAACCAATTTATATCACATACTATATATACATACATATATATCTAGGTATTTATCTTTCTGTCTCTATATATGAAGTATTTCTAGTTTCAAAAGGATTACAAATAAATACTTGATAATTTATATCAATCATGCTGATGCTATATTTCTTCCCTTAATTTTTATATTTCACATTTTTTTCCAAATGCATTTTATTTACAATTTCTAAAATCCTAATTTCCATTATAGCCGAACCATGTACTTGTAATGTCACACAAACTGATATAGTTCATTTTGCCTTTTCTAAATAGAAAGAAGTAATAGCTGGATAAAATAACAACGGCCCTTTTCATATTACTCACAATGCATACCAGTGTTTAGCTCAAGTTGTTGACTCACCAAGAAAATTCTGATGTTGTTATGTTCTTCAATCTTAAAATTGCCAATGTCTTCACAACATAAAAATTATGGTATGCCCCTTTTCTAAGAATAACGCCAACAATGGTATATTTTTAGTTTAAAATAAATATTGTATTCTTATGCTACATGTATCGACATTGAACTGGATACTGATGCCATGGCAGTGCTTTTGTGTATGAGTTAAAAAGATGAGAAAAGTCTAAAATTTATTATCCCCTTAATTAGTATGGTATAGCACCACCTTCATCAGTAGCTAAAAGATGCAACAATTTCAAAATTGTGAAAATACTTAATCATCATATCATATCCCTCCACTAATTAAGAAGAAATGACAGAAAGGTTATGGGATCCCCATAATACGGTTAAATAAGAGCCAAATATTTTTACAATTTTACTATATAAAATTATGCATTATTTCCACCAGGCGAGGGGTGGTCCTACTAACCTTGTGTAGGATTGCCTCCTGTAGGAGATATATATGTGGTTTATAAAAAAAAACAAAATGAATTTTTAAAACTAGAGTTAAAGAATTTTTTTTTTACGGATCGTATCATAAACTTCTCACAAATTGAACTCAATCAATGCTTAATCAATTCGTCCTTTGCACATTATCCTTTATTAGAGTTCTTTTTTTCACAAAGATATATCTTGAACCTTAATTTTTTTAAAACTGATTAATACTTGAATGAGAGATAAAGATCAGATCAAGAAAAAAAAATATACAACCTTTTTATACTAGTTCAATCTCTATCATTAGAGAAGTTAATCCAGTTATCTAATCCAAAATTAGAATTAGATTTTCACTATGCATAAAAAATCTTTACAAGCAATCACAACCAATCAACAGTTTGGTAAAAGAGACTTTGGCACTCAACATTAGGATCCTTTGTGAATAAGAGCCTAAGAGAACCTCACTCTTAGCCCAAACTAGAAACACCTATTATAACATGCCATAAGTGATTCATGTACAAACAAAAGGATGTGTAAAACCATACACGAAAATCAAGAGTAAAGATAAACACAACCTGATCAATTCTTTCCGCAAAAGATCTTCACAATAAAATAGTTTTGAAGGTGAGTTACTTCTTCTAAGCACTTTTCTTCTCTTCTTTCTTTAACTAATAACAACATGTGATCTTAGCTTATTCAGAGGCTTATTGTGTTATTTTTGAGATTTTGAGATTGTTTAGAAGAGAACACAAGCTGGTTATTTATAGAGAAAATAGTTATAACCGCCTATAATCGATTAAATATACAAGATAATCGATTAATCCAATGAAGTAATCGATTAGATTATCTTTTTAATCGATTAATCCAATGAAGTAATCGATTAGATTATCTTTTTAATCGATTAAAGTGTTCTTCCCAAAACCTGGAAACAACTCAAGAACAATATAATTGATTAGATACTCAAAGTAATTGATTAAAGTGTTCTTGTTTACTTCTTAACTACTTATAGAAAGAGAAGTAATCGATTATATCACATGGTAATCGATTAAAGCAAAGAATCCTGAATAAATTAGTCATTGTCTAAAAAACAATTGTGTAATCGATTACGAAAAGTATGTAATTGATTAAACCGATATGAGACATAACTCTGCAAGCTTTAAACAACTTGTATAATCGATAACAATAAGGCTGTAATCGATTAAAATAAAGAGTTTTTCCTTCTGAAGAAACTTTTCTAACTTGGAAATATTTCTTCTCACTACTAAAAAAAATGCTTTCAACATCGCTACTTTAACATCGGTTTTATGAAAACCGATGTTAACAAAAGAACAATGGCATTTTTGTAAATAAATTGATTTTGTTAACATCGATTTTTGATAAAATCAATGTTAATCATTTTTTGTTCAAAAACCCCCTTTTCATCTTCAGCCACATCCACTCTCACTTACTCACTCAGTCACTCACTCATTCGTTCTTGTCCAAAAGCCATCTTTCATTTTTTGCCACGTCCACTCCACCATCCTCCTCCCCCTCAACCCTCACCCTCAAGTCCAGTACTGCCTTCAACCTTCCCCTCCTTGCCACCTCTCTTGACGCCCATGACGACATCGTCTACCGCTACAACGTTCATGCCAACCTAATCGAACCGAACCTCTCTCTTGGGAAAGGGTGCTTTGAAGATAACGTTGCGGATTGTGCGTTTTGGGGGAATAGTTTGGTTTGCATCACGAAGGCGAATCAGTTGTTCTATATTGTTGATTTCAGAAACCCTAGCGCGATGAAGCTCTTAGATCCCAAGATCGAGGAAATGCCGCATTATACGACCATGATTAAGTTGCAATACACACTACAGTACACGACCTTCATGCTCAAACTCCAAGAAGATGAGATTGTGGCAGTGAACTCCATCTTCGAGTTTCACAAGCTCCTCCCCCCAGCGTGGTGGAGATAGACCTCTTGGTCGTTTGGCAGATTTGGCTGGAGATCCTCACTGTCGTTGAGCATGAAGAGAACAAAGACGAACTTAAGGAAGCAAATTTGCAACGTGGTGGCATGTGAGGGAATGAATCGCATGGAAAGGCACGAGACCTTGAACTAGTGGCGGAACCGGTTCGGTTCGGCCGGGGTTTTCTCCAGTTCACTTGGGTTCGAACGCGTACAAGTAGGCCAACATGTTGCTCGCACTTTTCGGGGGTGGGGATGGGTATAGAGTTGAAGAGCACAATGGGTGTCTCATGTTGGGATGGCACACTAAGCCCTTGATTTCCACCTTCGTGTGGCAACTCGCGGCAAAACCGGTGATGGCTGCTCATTGAGTCAACTCGCCAATTCCTCAACCAACTTTCTTACGTATTAGTAATCCACTTTGTTTGATCTACCACTGAGTTCCTCGATTGACTTGTTGCAGAATGCATAACAGAAGAAATATTACAAGTGATTTGCATACAAGCCTCACAGGACCCATCATTGTCGAGTTTGCAGAAGGTGTATTCTGAAAATGGTAGGTCAGTTGCATCTCATCAATGGATGTTACTTTGAGCTTCAATTTCACATTTGAGTTCCTGAAGTAAGGATTTATTTTGACCATTTTGTTTGATTGGTAAATATGATGTAGGATCATCACTACTTGTGGATAAATAATTGTGTTGGTTATTGGAATTATAAGGCTTTCTTTGTTTTTGTATTCTATGCCACCATGGTTAGTATTTATTCTATGATATGTTTCCAATCTGGCATCTACTGGTTTCTATAGTGAACAGGATTCCTATTTGACATAAGCTTTTACAATGTGCAGATCATATTTATGAGTTGTGTATTTCAGAAGGACTAAGACCCCATTAAAGGAAGTTCTCTCAAGACCTTTTATGTAAATTGCATGCTATTATTTATAAATGTTCTAATATATGTGCAAAAGATTTGTGCTCCTCTAGTGGGGGAAGTGAAGGCAGTAGCAGACATGCATCAAAGGAAAGCAGAGATGGCAAAGCGTTCTGATGCCTTTATTGCCTTAATCAGTTTGTACTACTGCAACATAACATTTATGCTTCCACCATTATTTCTTCTTTATCTTAATTACATTTCACAATTAACACTACATGTTGTGATTGTGGAGATACAAGGTTAGTTTATTAATAAAAAGAGAAGAAAATGAAGAAGAGGTCACATTTAAAGTTTTCACTAATAAAAACTAATAATATTAATAATTAATATTTATTGATAAAAAATATTGCATGTGACTGTGATTCAATATTATTATCAAAGGTTTGTGTTTGCTAAGAAATTTGTTCCATTAAAAAAATATCATGCTTAAGAATTAAGGTTAAGAATAATTTATAATTACTCTTTTTTAAACCATCTAAATAATTTTAAGGACACTGTCCATGAAAGTAAAAGAGACTGTTGGATCGAGTGGCCTCAGAATAATTAAGAAGAAGGGGTTGAATTAATTATTCCTAAACCTTTACTAATTAAAAATTTACTCTTCTAAGGCTTTTACTATATTGTTAAGTAAATGAAGAATAGAAAAGAAACTTAACCAAAAGTAAAAGTGGAAATTAAAGTGCACAGAGGAAATTAAAAGAGTAGGGAAGAAGGAGACAAACACACAAGAGTTTTTATACTGGTTCGGCAACAACCCGTGCCTACATCCAGTCCCCAAGCGACCTGCGGTTCTTGAGATTTCTTTTCCAACCTTGTAAAAATCCTTTTACAAGCAAAGATCCACAAGGGATGTACCCTCCCTTGTTCTCTTTGAACAACCTAGTGAATGTACCCTCCACTAGAACTGATCCACAAGAGATGTACCCTCTCTTGTTCTCAGTCAAATCCAAGTAGATGTACCCTCTACTTGTACCACAAAGGATGTACCCTCCAATGTGTTAAGACAAAGTTCTCAGGCGGTTAAACCTTTGAAACTTTGTGAATAGGGATACAAAAGAATTCTCAGGCGGTTAGTCCCTTGAAATATTTTGTATATGGGAAAAGGAAGAATCAAAAGAATTCTCAGACTGTGTCGTTTTGAATTCTTTGACAAGGGAGAAGGGTGACACAAAAGAATTCAGGCGGTTAGTCCTTTGTTCTTTTGGAAAAGGGAGAAGAGAGACACAAAAAGAATTCAGGCAGTTAGTCCTTGGCGAATTCTTTTTGGCAAAGGGAGAAGAGATGAAAAGAATAAATAGCACAAGTTTTCAAGGTTTAGAAAACCAGAAAACTTTAGAAAACTTTTGACATAGAAAGAAGAAGAAGAAGTTCAAAGAGACTTAGAAATCAATGTGGAAAAATTGCTTGTGTAAAGAATGAATTGGAAAAGATAGATTTGAAATGCAAAACAAAGCGTTGCTTTTATAGACTCTTCATGTCTGGTCAAGAGAACCATTAGAAGAGTTATGACCTTTAGAAAAACTTAAAACCAATTTGAAAAAGTCAAAAACTATTTGAAGAGTTACATCTTTTGATTAGTTCAGAAACTATCACTGGTAATCGATTACCAAATCAGTGTAATCAATTACACAAAGCTTTTTTGTGAAATGATGTGACTCTTCACATTTGAATTTGAATTTCAACGTTCAAACACACTGGTAATCGATTACCAAAACATTGTAATCGATTACAACATTTTGAAATCAATTGGAATGTTGTAAATTCAGTTGAAAGCCTTTTGAAATCCATTTTGCTACTAGTAATCGATTACAATAATCTGGTAATCGATTACCAGAGAGTAAAAACTCTTTGGTAAAAGGTTTTGAGAAAAATTCATGTGCTACTCAGTTTTTGAAAAAACTTTTTAATACTTATCTTGATTAAGTCTTCTCTTGATTCTTGAATCTTGAGTCTTGAATCTTGATCTTAATTCTTGGAAGCTTGAATCTTGAAACCAAATTTCCTCTTGAACCTTGAAGTGTTCTTGATTCAATCTTAAACTCATCCTTTGATTCTTGAGATCATCATCTTTGTTATCATGAAGTGTTCTTGATCTTTGAGCTTTTTGTCATCACCTTTGTCATCATCAAAACTTCTTTGAATTAATCTTGATTCATCATGAAGCTTGCTTCTATAGAGACAATACCTTAAAATGTGTAAGCCTAATAGTATAAAGGACATAAGGTTAGAACATTGACAGTAGGAAGGCTAAGCCATACATGTGAGCTGTAAGACCCTCTCGCCTCCTTTATGTCTCATGTCTTATAAGAATTGAAGTTAAAAGATTTAAACACCCTTCTTTCTCAATTTATCAAGACATTTTTTAAAGGAAAAATCATTAGATCTGCCTGAGAGCTAATGTAGACAACATGTCACTTGAATGAGATTGTTTCTCTTAGAAAATAAAATAAAACTCTACCAAAAAATATCATGTTTAAATTTATTTTATTTTTTTAATTTTGAACCAGTATTACAAGAATGATTGATAAAACTATTATTCTATCATGTTTAAATTTGTACGTCTGACTAGTTAATTCCAAATCATAGTGTGTTGGAATACGAAAACATTTTCATTGGACCTAAAAAGAAACTTTTTATTTTATTTTATTAGGATAACTTTGCAAGGTCGCAAATCATTCTATTTATTCTAAAAAAATAATTGTTTAATTTTATTAATTTAAAATTATTAACGAACATGTATTAAATCAAATAATCTTGAATCTCATAACATACACTATTATTTTTCTTATTGCAATGGAACCTTACCTAAAATAAAATAAAACTTCTCCATAAATTGGCATATAGAAAAAATCCATACATTATCAATGGATTTTTTTTTTAAAATTTATGCAATGCATTGGCATCGCTTTGATTGTGAATCAGTCATCACATGACAAATTATTGCCATTTTATAAAATATGATTTGTCAGAGAAGCGGGGAAGCATTGACCATAATGGAGAAGGCTATTTTGGAAGATAAGAAAAATCCAATTCCCATGTACCAAAAAGCTAGCATACTCATATGATTAGAAAGAATTGACGAGGCTTTGGATGTCCTAGAGGAGCTGAAAGAGGCACAACCTCATGAAAGTAGTGTCTATGCTTTGATGGGTAATATCTATGGAAGGCGTCACACGCATGAGAGAGCAATGTTTCATTATGGTGTTGCTTTGGATTTGAAACCATCTGTAACAAATGCTGCTACAATTAAGGTGAGTGGCTTATAACAGCTTTACAACAATCCTTTTTGTCTCTAAACTTGTCACCGGTTTTTACAAATAACTGATCTTTCTACTCTTTTGATTGGTTTGGTAAATGTTTATTTAATTTGTATGATCACTATAGTATACGTAGGAACTTATGGTTGCTGTCATTATTTATTTGTTTTCTTATGTGACTTGAAGCTTCTTATTTTTTAAATAGGTTATTGTTGAGAAATTGATTATACCTGATGAGTTCCAAGACAAAGATGATTGTTAGCTCTACCTTTCATTTACAAGCTCAACTAAATGTAGTGTCTAGATTTGGTTCTGATGAGAAAACTATCAAGACAATTTTTGAACAAATGAAGTTGAGGTATAGCAAAGCTTGTATACTATTATGTTTGGATTAATTAAAAGGAAAGGAGTTGAATAATATTAATTATTATTGGAAAAGCCTCAAGTTGATCCTTCAAAGTTAGACGTATCACCACATTAGTTCTTTGGCTTGTTATAGAAAATTCGTTATTGTAGTTATCAAGGTAATTATATTCTACAATATTTTATTTGTTGTTAATAATACTGAATGTTTTGTATTTCCAATGTCTTCATATAAGGTTTTGTAAGTAATGTGATTTTGTAATTAAAATAATATTTTTTAATATTTTAATTTAAAATTAATATATTTTTTTACAAATTAGTTATGGTTGGTTCATTGTAAAAATAATAGAATATTTAAAATTTTTGCAAAAAATAACATTGGTTGGTCTAAAATCGATGTAGAAGGTGACTTTACAACATCGGTTTTGGTCAAAACTGATGTCGTTAGAACATTCTAAAAATCGATGTTGTAAATGACTTTCAACATCGTTTTTTTTAATCGATGTAAAAAGTATTGTAGAATACACATTGTAAATGACTTTCAACATCGGTTTTTTTAGAACCAATTAAAAAGTATTATAGAATACACAACTCAATATCGGTTTTTAGTAAAAACCGATGCTTTTTGTACGATAATATCATTTTTTTAGAAAAAAATCAATGTTGTGAGTATATTTTAACATCGGTTTTTATAACCAATGTTAATGTTGATACTTTTAACATCGGTTGTTTCAACATCGATTCAAAATCGATGTTGAATGTCTAAAATAACTAATGTTAAAAACATTTTTTCTAGTAGTGTCTCACTTACTCATAATGATGCATGATGCACAAAAGATATGATATGGACTAAGATGCAACATTCAATATAACAACCAATACAAATGCCACTCAAGGGAGTTGGGCATGTAAAAGGCAAAACATTTAAAGCTTTTCTCTAAGTTTCAAGCTTTAGTCTTGATGTTGTTCATGTTGCTCCCCCTATCTTTAACAATCTTCCCCTTTTTGGCTTTGATGATGCCAAACTCGAATATAACATTGAATGCATTTAGAGGGTCTGAGTCTTGAGATTAGAGACTTGCTTTTCTTAGTCAATCTTGAAAATTATTAACACTTAAGAAAGGATCAATTCATATCATCATCATCATCATATATCTTACTATATAATTTTACTGATGCTAATGCAATATAATGTAGTGCAGTACTAGTTCATCTCCCAAATGCTTATATAATACAATGCAAGCAAATATTCAATACATATGCAGCAGTTCATATATATCTCCCTTTTATGCACATATGCAGTTCATCTCCCCTTTTTGGCGTTAACAAGGCCAAAAAGTTTGAATTTATACACAAAACAGAACATACAAATTGAAGGGAAATAAAACCACAAACATTTCATTATTCATGAAACATTACAATTCATTAATCATAGATCATAAAAAACTTAACTATCATTATAAGACAAAAAAAAAAAACAGATCAACAAACATCAGAACCAAGCATAAGAACATAACTAAGCTTCATCTTCATCTGGGTTAAGGTTACTAAGGGTTAGCTTAGTTTCAATGTTCTCTAGCCTAGTGGTGATATTTTCTAAGGTGTTTTGAACATCAGATGAGTGCTCTTGATGGAGGTGAAGCATGACATCCATCTTTTGAATCATAAGAAACTCAAAAGGACTCCATTGGTGCCCAGGCTTTTGCTAAGCTTCATCTTCCATCTGGTCCATGTTTGCTGCTGCTGGTGGCGCTCCAACCATGATCCATTTGTGTTTAACAAACCTCATCCCAAGCTTCTTGAGATGCCTTTCAGTTATCTCATTAGACGCTTTGGTGAAGTCTACGATCTCATTAGAAACATAATTATTAAAATATTCAATTAATCTAAAGGCTAACACAACATACAGAAACTCATAATCCACTAATCAACGACTCTTCAACATGATGTCTTCAATTAGAAGTACCCAATTCATTTGAATACCTGATTTTAGACCCTACACGATTTCTAAATCATCGTCATTCACCTGTGCGTGGTTGTTGGACCTCGGTGTGAGAATGTAGGTTATGAGGTACACGAGCATTTTGTCTTTAGTAGTTAAACCACCTACACCTAGGTGATTCCTCATATTCCTTGATGGGTCAAGGAGCATACTTCTATAAGTCTGCATCTTGCTGTAACCATCATCGGATTCTTCAAACTTGTGGACTCCACCCATATCCAGTCTAGCTACTACCTTCCAAACTGTAGCATCGATAACCATTTATACACCATTAACAGTAGAAAACAAATTACCTTCTATATCAGCGTGGGCACAAGTATAGAAGGCTTTCACCGAATCTGAGTAGAAAGTTCATTTCATTTGCTGAGAAAACCACTCCAAGTCTAGAAACTAGGGTATTCTCACATTCGTCACTGCGTATATCATCTTGAAGTTGTTCTTCTTATTCTCGTCTGTGAACCATGTATCAACCTATTGAGAGCAGACTAAGAGCACTATTCTTACTTCCTCTTGGAGGACTTGGCCTTCTTCTGAGCTCTGGAGGGGTTGATAGCCATCTTCAGAAGAGGGATAAAGGGTTCGAAGGTAGAAGAAAGTTAGGGTTTTAGAAATGGATGATTAAGAAAGGTGTTGGTGTGACTGAGAAGGGGTTAGGGTTGCCTCTTATAGAGATATAGTGACATTATAGTGACATTCTAGTTGGCTAAGGTAGGTGGCGGGAGTAAATGTTGGAGCAATGGAGGTTTTGATGAGGTGAAGACGAAGAAATGTGATGGATTACACGCAACAGACACATAAGTAATCGATTAAATTGCCCTCATTTTCACTTAAACCAAAAGCTGCTATAAGTAATCAATTAAAACGCAAGCGTAATCGATTAAATATGCCAAAAAAACTCTCCCTAAGGCCATGGTAATTGATTAAAACATTACGTAATTGATTAAAATAGAACGAAATCCATACTGAACTCATACTTACATGCATGTAATTGATTAAACAAACAGGTAATTGATTAAAATAGAGAGTTTTAAACAAAAAACACCACAAATACAAAAACTGTAATTGATTAAAAATGCGAGGTAATCAATTAAAACATAAGATTTTCAAAAATGAAAACACATACCAAGAAATGGTAATCAATTAAATCATGGCGTAATTGATTAAAATAGAAGGTTTTGAAAAATTGGTCATACAACTAACATAAATTAATCGATTAAAATAGAGAGAAATCACAAAATAATCAAGGAAAACTTGTGATTTTTTGAGAAACTAATGAGTAAACACACAAATCAACAAACTAGGACACATCAATAGTAATCAAGTCATATGGATAGCAATATGCAACAGACAATGTGCATTAAACAAAAAGTCATTCTATGCTAGATCCATCTAATATGCCTAGTTCATTTCTAATGAAGAAGAACCTATCTCTAGTAAGTGGTTTAGTGAAAATATCTGCTAGTTGATGCTTACTATCTATGAACTCAATGCATCAATCACCTTTTAACACATGAACTCCAAGAAAATAATGCCTTATTTCTATGTGTTTAGTCCTAGAATGCATGACAAGATATTTAGTTAGATTGATCGTATTTGTGTTGTCACATTTTAGAGGAATGTGATCAAGGATTACTCCAAAGTCTTCAAGTTGTCGTTTCATCCAGAGATTTTGAGCACAACAACTTCCAACTACTATATACTCAGCTTCTATAGTGAAAAGTACTATTGTTTCGCTGAAAACTTGTTCCACTGGTCAGCGATGCTAATCGGCAAGTGCATCGAGTTGCACAAGTAATATAACACAGTAAGAACCAAGTATCGAATCACAAAGAACTTGTTTCATTCAGAGAGCATTCATTCAGTAGGTAAACATTTGTATAAAGCCAGTAAATATAAAGAGAAGTTGTGTCTATAATTCTAATTTAACTACAAAATTAACTACCTAACTTTGAGAGATAAACAAATGATTAAAACGTTGGGTCTTTCTACTGAACAAAATGATGTAATTAAGCGTTTTTCTCTATTTAAGGTTGTTTCTGTGTTCTATGCCGAAAATGGCTACTCAAACCAAGATCCCTCTAGTGAATGAGTCTAATTCTATTTAAACTTCGTTCTAGATTCCTCGTCGAACTTAGCCTAAACGAATTGCATTAAGATTACGGCATATTATAAACTAAATCCCTGCACTCCGTGTCTAGACATATAGTTCTCTAGCCTGCTCTATCTAGTTCTAAGGATTTCAAACACTTTCCAATGCTAAAAATCCTAACTTTACACATAAATGGGTGATCAAGCCACAAGCATTCAAGAATTAAGCACGGATAGAAGCAATGAACACATAAAAACAACTTTAAGTACATTGTAAAGGATTTTACATCAAAGTACAGCAGAAATCCCCAACAAGAGATTTAGCCTTCCATTGCAAGTTAGCACCTTTCAGCACCAAGATGAGGTTTTTGAGGGAAAATTAAGATTACAAAGTGGTGGGGATGTTTCCTCCACCTCTAAAAACCTAACAATCACTCCTAAACCTAAAATCCTCTTGAAAGTTGAGGCCTTTCGTTCAAGCTTTTCTCTCTTGCTCTGTTTTTCGGCTCTCTTACGTCTTGCTTCCCAAGGACTCTCTAAGAACTCCTTTATTTTGCGCCAACTTCAATCTTTTAAGGGCATTTTGATCCTGAAGGCTTGCTTAGCGCCATTTTCCTGCTAAGCGTGAGTTAGTGGATTTTCGCTTAGCGAGCTGGGCGCGCTGAGCATGAGAAGAGACAAATGACTCGTTGAGCGAGCTGATGACGCACTGGGCGCATGAATGAATGATAGATTCTCTTCTAGATTCTTCCAACTCGCTAAGCGAGCTGAGTGCCTCGCTTAGTGGATGTTACTCGCTAAGAGCATATGCCTCGCTTAGCAAGACACCAGCTGCTTCAACCTTTTTCTTCTTCATACTTTAGCCTAAAACTGAAGTTGAACCACATTAATTCACAATATTGGGAATATCTACTGAGTAAAATTAAAGTAAACATAAAAATATGTACAAACCTACAAAAAGAACCATAAATTGGGGAAAAGATATAAATTTCATGAAACTTTTCAATAAAAAAAAGTTAGTCGTAAATGACGACTAACAACTACACAAACTTGTTTCTTTCAATTCCAAGACACTAGAGAGCTTCCTAATATGTGGCATGTCCCACTTGTGCTTTTTCTATCTAATTTGCAATCTGCAAAATCAGAATCTGAAAAGCCTGTTCGATTTAAGGAGGTACCCTTGGGATACCACAAACCTACATTGGTTATGTCATTAGGTACTTAATGATCCTTTTAACGGTTGTTAAGTGAGATTCCTTAGGATTGACCTGATATCTTGCACATAAGCAAATGCTTAGCATGATATCTAGTCTACTTGAAGTTAGGTAGAGAAGTGATCCAATCATACTTTTGTATCTTGATTCATCCACTAATTTACTTTTCTTATCTAAGTCAAGGTAGGTTGAAGTTTCCATTGGAGTAGATGCTTCTTTTTATTTTTCCATACCAAAATTCTTAATTAGTTCTATACAATATTTGGTTTGAATATGGAAGGTTCCATGTTTCATTAACATATATTTGAACAATTAACAACTCACTATTTATTTTCTTAATAAACAATGTTTTGTCAACTTGGCCTCTAGTGAAAGATTGCTTAATTAGAAAACTGCTCAATCTATCATATCATGACCTTGATACTTGTTTCAAACTATACACAGTCTTTTTCAGTCTATAGACATGGTTGGGATGTTTATAGTCCACAAATCTTGGTGGTTGATCTACATACAGTTCTTATTCAATGAAACCATTGAGGAATACGCTCTTTACATCCATATGAAAAAGTTTGAAATCCTTGATACATGCAAATGCAAGTAGCAATCTTATGACTTCTAACCTTGCAACTGGAGTGTAAGTTTCAAGGAAAATTGTCATCGATTTTTGAGTATTCAAAGATGGTTTATATGAAAAACTGTCTTTGAATGAGACCAATTTTGATTTTTGTTCTTACTCGCGCCCTAGCCCTCTCTCACTCCATTTACTCCGCCTCGATCGATCTTTTTGTGCCCCTCTCACTCCGTCTATGTCACTTTGCCTCTATCAGCACTGTCATCATAGTGTCTGCTGCATCGTTGCTCTATCACCATTGAAGTCACCGTCGTCATGAAGCTAGAGAAATTTCCATCACACTGTTGGAAAATTCTTTTCTCAACTCTTCTTTAGTGTAACACAATTCTTCTTTTTCCTCCTTCTTCTTCTTATTCTCCTTCTTTTTATTTTTCTTCTTCTTTTTATTATTAATTTTCTTGTTCTTTCTCTTCTTCTTCTCAGCCTCTCTCTTCACCACCATCCTCAAGAGCTCTGGCTACATATCGCCATGCTTCAGCACCTTCTTCCTCACCGGAGAAGCATCACCGAAATCCTTGGAAAGCATGCACTACTTATTCATGATTCTTGAGGTTCTCTGTGCCCTAGATTTGACATTATCGTCGAGCACATTATTGTTGTTGTTAGGCTATGGTTCCTCTTCTTTGTTGTTGTTTTATTTGTGCTTGCGCTAGAGCTTCAACAACTTGAGAACCTTCTCCTTGTGGCAGTGGCAACATTGGAGGTAGTGAATCTTGTAGAGCTTGAGATTCTCTTTCACTTGCTGCCGACATCGCCATTGCTGCCCATTAGTATCCCTGCATCAAAGGTGTTTCGGTAAAAACTCCTTCACGCCATTCTCCTTTAGAGTTTTCGACATTAATTTTGATTTTGCGAGAGAATTGGGATTTTTTTTGCGCAGAGAAAACTGTCTTTCTCTGCAAAGGAAGAGGAAAAAAGGTTTTCCTATTTTTTCAAGGAGAGAATGTTTGCTGTTATTTATTGGGAAGAAAAAAACAACGACAATGAGAAATTGAGAATGGGTTATGTTATGGCAATGGCATGTTCTGGAAATTATAATTAAATTGTGAGCCTTGTTTGGTCTTGTGAGATTCAACGTTGTGTTCATTGATTTGTATTAAGGGAGATCGAGACAAATCGAAAGGCTTGTGATCTTCATCACTGATCTGATAGAATTGCTAGTATTTTATATTATTTCCCTTTTCTTTTTGAAAAGTGTCTGCTTGTCCATTTTTATGTTTATTTTATCAAAATATGCTTTTACTTTATGTTGACTAGATACATATCAACATATAACCTTCAGTTCATACACTTATTCCAGCTATGTTGTTGTTACTGGAATATATTTGTCCTCATTAAGTTATAACTAGTTGTTTCTTGTCTTTGTCAAGTAAACTTATTCCAGTTTTGTTGTAACCATGGATAAGGATGAATTTGGCTTCCTATAGATGTTTGTATTTAGATATTCTTTAAACAAATGGTCTTTGCTTGGTTCGTTACTAATGACTCATTCAATGATGATGAATTTATCCCAAGATTGGGTGGGAGGATTACATAATTGAATAAAAAAAAAATGCTTTTAGTTCACTAGATGTATTATGTGCCTATTCTCTTCTTGTAGGTTCAGCTGATAACTATAGTCTAAATGGTGAAGTTTTTGTCACTTATCTAAAGAATTCCATCTACTTCAGTGATCATGTTGATTACTTGAAGAATGTTGTTGCTATGATTTTTCCGTTACTCCTTCTTCTACCACAGGTAGTGACTAACTTCATATTTAATATTTTTTTCGGATAGAAAATTAATATATTTTGATCTTTTTACTTATTTAATAGCTTTTAGAATTAAAAGGCTCTTGTAAATTGGCCACTTTATCAGAATATTGTCGTGTCTTCTTTTGGAGAAGGGGTAAATATCTACTTTGGAATTAGTTTGCTATAAATTTAATATACACTTACAATATCAAGAAATTTAATTCTATTCTCAACAAGGAAAGTTTGTCAAACTGAAAATCCGATAAAGAATATGTTAAGGTGGATATGTTCAAGGGATAAATGATCTTGTTACACTGTATTTCTCAAAATTAGTTATTGGTGAAAATGATTTAAGCATGAGATAAATAGTCATTTTTGTCCCTAAATGTCCCTAAATGTGTAGAGCATTGACAAATTCATCCCCAAAAGATGAAAATTCAAATTTTTAGTCCCCGAAAGTGAAAAAAGTAATGTGGCTCCATGTAGAGCTTGTAGGTCTTGGAGCTTCTTCATCAATGGAGTCCTTTGCTTTTGGAAGATCAATGGCAGCGAAATGGAGAGGAGGAAAGGTGATTGGAGATGCCACTTCAAGGAGAAGATGAGTCAAGAACAAGCTAACCACCATAAGAATCCATGGATAAGAGCTTGAAGGTAGGAGAAGATGAGTGGAGGGAGAGGGAGAGAGGGGAACAAAACTTTGAGAGAGAGAGAGAGAAGAAGGAGAATGAGGTATGAACTTTGAAGACTAATTTCTCAAATGATCAAAGTTGCAAAATGCACACACGAGACCTCTATTTCTAGCCAAAGTCTCACACAAAATTGGAGGGAAATTTGAACACTTGAATTTGAATTTGAATTTGTGGAGTCAAATTTAGAGCCAAATTTTCATTAATTATGATTAGTGAATTTCAGTTATGGTTCAACCCACTGATCCAAGATTAAATCCAAGATTCTCCACTAAGTGTGCTTAGGTGTCATGAGGCATGTAAAGCATGAAGGACATGCACAAAGTGTGACTATATGATGTAGCAATGGGGTGTAGCAAACAAATGCTCACCTCCTTCTTAGACTAGTTCGAAATTTAATTGAATTGATTTAACTGGATTAGGCTTCTCCCAATTCAATTAAATTTATCTCCCAACACACACATCAAATAGTGCACTTAATGCATGTGAAATTACAAAACATCCCCTAATGCAAAAACTAGTCAAGGTGCCCTAAAATACAAGGGCTAAAAAATCCTACATTATTAGGGTACTTTAAACTTGTGGGGTATCCTCCCTACACTATGGAGCCCTAAATACAAGGCTCAAAATAATGAAACCCTATTCTAATATGTACAACGATAAGTGGGTTCATACTTAGCCCATGGACCCAAAATCTACCCTAAGGTTCATGAGAATCCTAGGGCCTTCTTCTGCATCCCTAGCCCAATCTTCCTGGAGTCTCCTAGCCATGGCTCTGGTGATGGGTCCCCTCCTTGGGAGGATTGCATAAAAAAGTGCGACAAATCCATCAATTCGTTAACTTTCGTCTATTACCATTAATGAAAGATCTTACATGACACATTCAGGGACGAATTTGTCAATGCTCTACACATTCAGGGACGAAAATGACTATTTACCCAAAATATAATTTAATCTTCATCTTTCCCTCTTTTTTTAATCATTACAAGCATAACATTACAATAAACACTTAAAAAATATAGGAAAGCAAGCATAAGTTAGAACAAACATAATAATAAGCATAATATTGATTAATAAGCATATTTTGTCTATTGCTCTAAATTTTCTAATGTGACAGAACTTTACCCAAAATATGAGATTCAAACAAAAATATATAGACATTAAGTTAATCCTTGCAACAAAAAAAAAATAGACACAACTTGATTTTGCAACTACCTAATGTTGTCACAATAGAAATTTCAGAACAACAGACCGATTATGCTTATTAATCAATGTCATGGTTATTATTATGTTTGTTCTAACTTATGCTTGCTCTCCTATTTTTTAAGTGTTTATTATAATGCTATGCTTGCAATGATTAAAAAAGGGGAGGAAGATGAAGATTAGGTAAATATCCATTTTTGTCCCTAAATGTGTATAGCGCTGACAAATTCATCCCTAAATGTGTCACGTAAGGTCTTTCATAACGGTAATGGATGAAAGTTAGTAGATGGATGAATTTGTCGTACTTTTTTCACTTTCGGAGACTAAAATTTGAATTTTCATCTTTCGGAGGCAAATTTGTCAGTGATCTGTACATTCGAAGACAAAAATGACTATTTATCCTAACAACTAATATAAATTATGCATTTAATTTTACCAAATTTATCATTTAATTGCAAGTATATTCCACACATGTATATCATGTACCAATGTGAATTAAAAACTTATTGCCATCATCTCGTCTACACATTTCTACTTAAATTAACATATTATTATATGCTTAATTTTCTAGCAAATTAATTTATATGAATGTAAATAACTATTGGGTTTAAGCATGTGACATAGAAAGTTAAACAATCGGTTCCAATGTCTTTCAAGCAAATTAATTTTATGATTACACAAAATTAATTTTATGATTATACAATCAGTTCCAATATTGAGTTTTTTTCTTCCTATATAGATATTTAGAGGGCATGTGAAGGACTAATTTTAATCATTTAATATATTTCATATTTGGTTAAGATAAATTTTAATTATTCATGCATCTGTGTGATAAAAAAACTCTAAGTTTCCACGTAATGCATGTTAATAAAAATAATCATCAAGTGATAATAGATAAATCAATAACACGTATCTATAGGGTTGTGTAAAAAAATTGGGTCAGATGGAACAGGATTGCAACTAATTCGACCCGAATCAGCTACACACTTGAACTTGGTTGAAAAAAAAAACTATCCCCTTTTGTTGCCGGTTTGGTCGACCTAACCGGTTTCGATAAAAAAAATAGTGACTTGAACTTGAACTGCACTACTCACTCTTATCATCCTACTATCCTTTTGTTGTGCAGCTTCATTCATTTAGGAAGGGAATTGTGGTTTCAAATGGCGAAGTCATTGTGGCAGCTTTGAAGGAAACAATGAGATACGGTTTGTTTCTTGGGACCTTCGCCGGAAGGGAATTGTGGTTTCGAATGGCGAAGCCATTGCTCTCGCTGATCACAATAGGCATGTTCTCTTTCTCTGTTTCTAAAATGCGCGTAACACTCTGACAGAACTGATTCATTTGTTTTTCCTTAGAGTGACTCTGTAACGATATAGGTCTCGTAGAAGTTAGAATTGATTTAAAACTCAATGTTTAATTTGTTTTTTCTTCTTTTATTGGTAAGTTATTCCAAATAGGGCCTTAGTTAGTGTCTTGTGATTTAGAGTTGTTATTGTTGTTTAGTTTTATGGAGTAGAAATAGTGGTGGTGATTGGGATTTTGTGTTGTGGTTGTTCAGAGCCCAGTCTGATCAGTCTGTTACAATATACAAACTACCCTTCAGTTGTTCATTGGTGTCTTTAATTAAGAAAAGCGAGAATGGAAAACTCATGAGATAGGACTAGAGTGCAAAAAACAATGTCCCTCACTCTGTTGATGTGTTGTTGCAGATTGATAATCTAGTGAAGGGAGCTTCAGGTCAAGCTTTATAAAACCTTAACTTGTTAATGGGACTTCTAGAAAATTTGGTACTTCATTACCTGCCTCTTTTTCCTTAGAGTAGTTGTCTTGTCCAACTAGAGCTCCAATTTTGCAGTCCCAGTTACACCACTTGATGGAGCAGAGAAAATATTTTTAAGTTATGTATTTTTAATTTCTAGATTGTAATGTGAGATTCTTCAAGAACTTAGAAGGGAATTGATTATGGCATTGGCAGGGATACTATAGCAACTTCTCTGTCTTTTTTTTCCTTTGTCTTGATCTGTAATGTTAGAAATCATTGAAGGTGGTGGCGTGTAATTTTCCAAGTTTGGGTTTTGGTCTATTTGTAATGCCAATATTTTAGTGGACTATGAAATCACCATGTCAAGTTTTTGAGATTTTGGTTTCAATTTGACTTATTGCCTATTTGGTTTTCTCTAAAATCACAGGTTGAGGATTGGTTTTTTTCTTATTAGGTAAAAATAGTAAACATCAAAGTTGCAATCTAGCTTTAGAAATGCCTTAACCTTGTGTTTGGATCATCAATTTCAAAATTTCAAGGGAATTTGAATTGCTTTGATTTTAATTTCCTTCATTTTTCAAATGCTTTGTTTGGATAAATCAATTCAAATTTCTTTAATTTAAATTCTTTGTTTGGATAGGACAATTCAATTTCCTTCATATGCAAAATTTCAATTTTTATATTTTAAATAGATAAAATTTTAATATTAAAATTTATAGAAAACAAAAAAAATCTAATTTTGAAATATTAATTAAAAAATATTTTTCTATTTTTAATAATTTAAAAATACAAAATATTGATAATTTTAACTAGGGTTGTTTTGCTTGACCACAACCAGTGATGTTCTTAAACCAACATCAACCAGGGCTATTTTTCGATCGACATCAAATAAGGTTTTTTTGTCAAAGTATGTCAGGAATATTTGTCAACTGACATCAGCCGGGGCTATTTTTCGGCTAACGTTGGTTGAGTCTATTTTTCAACCGATGTTGGCTAGGTCTTTTTACCAACGTCGGCTAGGGTTTTTTTGGCTGACACTAGCTAGGGTCTTTTCGAATGACATTGACCAAGGTTATTTTTAGCCAACGTCGGCCTAAAAAATCCTAGCAGACGTTGACAAAAAAAATCTACTCAATATCGGCTAGAAAATAGCTTGATTGATGCCAATCAATAGAACCTACCCGATGTCGGCCGAAAAACAACACTGGTCAACGTTGACCAAAAAATTCCTAGTCGAAGTTGGCTAAAAAATAGCCCTGACCAATGTCAGACAAAAAACCCTACCCAACATCGCTTATAAAATAACCTTGGTTGATGTTGGCTAAAAAATAGGTTTGATCAATGTCGACCGAAAAAACTCAAGTGAATGTCGACTAAAAATAGTCATACCCAATGTCGGTAAAAAATACCTAGCTGGTGTTAGCAGAAAAAACCCTAGCTAACATCAACCAAAAAACCTAGCTAATGTGGTTAAGAAATAGCTCTGGCTGATGTCAGTCAGAAAATCCTAGTTGATGTCGACAAAAAAAATCCTAACCGATGTCGGCTAAGAAAATCTAGTTGACATCAATCAAAACACCCTAGCTAACATTGGCTAAAAAATAACCTAGCCGATATTGGCTAAAAAATAGCTTTGGCTGATGTTGGTTGGAAAAACCTAGTTAGCGTCAGCTGAAAAACCCTAACAGGTTTCTACTCAAAAGTTAGCCATGATCGATGTTAGTAGAAAAATTCTAGCTAACGTTGGCAAAAAAAATCATTGGTCAACATCAACTGAAAAAACCTAGATGACAACGGCCAAAAATATCCTTGGCCGACGTCAGCAAAAAATTCTCATGACTGACGTCAGTGAGATAATAACCCTAACCAACATCATCTAAAAAATATCTTAGCCAATACGACAAAAAATAGCTTTGGTTGACATCATACAAAAAAATTATGACCGAAAAAACCTCGGCCAACATTAGTGAAAAACAACTTATGTCAATGTCGGACGTAAAAGCTTTGGTCACCCGTAGTTGCGAGTGTTGTGCGAGAAAGAGTCGTGAGCAACAATGTGAGTTAGAGTGAGCATCTCTGAAAAAAATAATTTCAAATTCTATATTTTTTTAGAGAATTTGAAATCTCACTGTTTTAGTCAATCAAAATGATTCATAAAAATATCAAAAATTAAATTTCCTTTCAAATATTATATCCAAACAAGCTATTTTATCATGAATCATTTTAAATTCCTTGAAAAAATGAATTCACCTACTGAATTACTCCATTCAAACACACTATAACTATTCCCAATTTTTCACTTTTAAGGTGTGATATCTATATACAATACGTACCATTATTGGATTGTTTGCTATAAAAATCTTGTTCATGGATTCAAATGATGTCAATCACTTTTCTGTCTTGAATTTTAACGAGTTATAAAACTGAAAATGAGTGAAGTACATAAGATATCATATCAACATACAATTCCCTGATTGAATCAAAGTCCTCTGGTAGCTTGTCATAGAAGCAGAAATTGAACAAATTACCTTATATCAACCTACAATTCACTCTCAAGAGTCAAAGTTCTTTGGCAGCTTGTCATAATCTATTTGAGTAATAATATAATTTGAAGATTGTGAGTAACATTTAACCATGTATTATTTTTATTATTAATTATTATTATGCTATTTTATATCATTAACATGGAAGTCGTAATTGACTTCGCTAGGTGCTAGGATATGCAATAGAAGCCATAATTGACAATAGTATAATAATATCATTAAACACACAATTTCAGTTGGATGTATAGGAGGAAAAAAAACATAAAATACAACAAATATAATGATTGCTCTTTTAGGAATTTGGTTTGGAAAAACATTGATTAAACAGTAATTAGTCCCTTTAACACTGTGAGTTCGAGGAATGACTCCATTTTCCAATATATATCTTTTTGTTTATTTTTTTTTATTTTCTGTAACATTAGAACTCTAAGTGCTACTCTTACCAATGGAATTAGATGTGGTGCAAAACTAACCACTTGTTGGTGGATTAGTCCAACTTCTCATAAAATTGGGAATAAGTTGCAATTTTTTTTTTTGTATGTTGATGTCAATTTGCTTGGCTGGATTTTAATGTTGAGAAAGCCACAACTAAAAAAGCTATTATTTGTAGAAGCAAACCTTTCAGGCTTATTTTGATGATGCCAAAGACTCAAGTCAAGAATCAAGATTCAAGCAAGTTTCAAGAATCAAAGAGTCTTTCAATCAAGAATCAATATTCAAGCAAGTTTCAAGAATCAAAGGGTCATTCAATCAAGAATCAAGATTCAAGTAAAGAATCAAGAGAAGACTCAAGATATGCAAGAACCATTAAGATAAGTATAAAAAGAGTTTTTCCAAATATTGAATAGCACAATTTTTCCAAAAGAATTTTTCAAAGAAAAATCTTTTACCAAAGTTTTTACTCTCTGGTAATCGATTATCATAAGGTCATAATCGATTATCAGAGTCACAATTTTTAAAGTGACTGGTTTTTTTTGAAGAATTTGCCAAGAGTCACAACTTTTAAAGTGACTAGTTTTGAAGAGAGTCACAACTTTTAAAGTAACTAGTTTTGAAGAAATTGCCAAGAGTCACAACTTTTAACATGGTTTCTTCAAGAGCCATCAAATGGCTATAAATATGTGACCATGACACGAATTTTAACTAAATTCATTCAATCATTCTCAACATCTTTCTAAGAGTTTTTGTTCAAATACTTGCTTTGTCAAGAAAAGTTTATTCAGACAAAAACTTGTGCTATTCTATTTTCCTCTCCTCCTCCATTCTTACAAAAAGCTTTTCCAGAGACCTACTCTTGGTGACTGTTTTTCAAGAAAAGGTCTTCTTGGTTGAACACTGAACACAAGGGACCAACGTTCCTTGGGTTCATTGCAAGAAGCAGGATTTGCTCCTTGGTTAAACATTGGACTCAAAAGACTAACCGCTTTTGGGTCCATTACAAGAAGCGGATTTGCTTCTTGGTTGATTACTGGACTCAAAAGACTAACCGCTTTTGGGTTCATTGCAAGAAGTGGGTATAACTTCTTGGTTGTAATCACTGAACACAAAGGAGGGGATTCCTTTGTGGTTCATTGCTTGTAAAGGATTTTACAAGGATAGTGGAAATCTCAAGCAAGTTGCTTGGGGACTGGATGTAGGCATGGGTTGTGGCCGAACCAAGGTAAATCCGGTTTTGCATTCTCTCTTTCCTTATCTCTTTTACTTTCTGTTGTCTTTACATTTCCATAGGTTATTTTCCTTCATTTATTATTACAGTAACTTGTCAACCCCCCCTTCTTAATATTTCTGAGGCCACTTGTTCAACAAGTGGTATCAGAGTAGGTTTCTTGTAGAAAGTTTAGAAACTTCAAGAAATATGGCCTCATAAAATTTCTTATTCCTGGAAGGAAATTCTAAAAATCTATCTAGTATGTCTCTTGCCACATTATTTGAAAAGTTGCAGGAACATGAGATGGAATTGCAAAGACTCAATCAAAATGAGAAAGAACAAGCAAACATATGTTTAATGACCAAGAATCATGAAAGCGATGAGGAGGATCCGTTAAAGAAAAAGTGGTACATAGACAGCAGATGCTCTAAACACATGACGAGAGATGTCTCAAAATTCACAACTATCTCTCCTTAGAAAAGCGGGCATGTAACCTATGGCGACAACAACAGAGGTAAAATTCTTGGAGTCGGAAAAATAGGTACGAACTCTTCAACCTCTATTGAAAATGTTTTACTTGTTGAAGGGCTTAAGCATAGTTTGCTTAGTGTTAGTCAATTATGTGATAGAGGTTATAAGGTATCATTTGATTCTCAAAAATGTGTCATTAAACATGAACATGATAAGGACATAGAGCATATAGGATTTAGAGAAAACAATGTTTACATGTTAGATTTAAAACAAAAATCAGATGATAGTCAATGTTTTCTTAGCAAAGACAATGATCCTTGGCTATGGCATAAAAGGATTGCTCACATAAATATGGAACATTTAAACAAATTAATTTCAAAAGATTTGGTTGTTGGCTTGCCAAGACTAAAATTTGAAAAAGATAAACTATGTGATGCATGTCAAAAGGGAAAACAAACTAGAGCATCATTTAAATCCAAAAACATTGTTTCAACTACTCAACCTTTACAATTACTACATATGGATTTGTTTGGTCCATCTAGAGTCATAAGTTTTGGTGGAAGTTATTATGCACTTGTCATAGTTGATGATTATTCTAGATATACTTGGACATTGTTCATTACTCATAAAAATGATGCATTTCAAGCATTTAGGAAACTTGCAAAAGTTATTCAAAATAAGAAAAATCTCAAAATTATTTCAATAAGGAGTGATCATGGGGGAGAATTTGAAAATAAAGAATTTGAAATATTTTGTGATGAATATGGCATTGAACATAACTTCTCTGCACCTAGAACTCCTCAACAAAATGGTGTTGTTGAAAGGAAAAATAGATCCTTAGAAGAAATAGCAAGAACTCTATTAAATGATACTCCTCTTCCAAAATACTTTTGGGCTGAAGCTGTTAACACTGCATGCTATATCCTAAATAGGGCTTGTCGCAACCTACCCTTCAGCGAGAGGGCGACGCGTGACTTGCGGGATGCGTGTTCCACAAAAGGAATACGCGCGGAGTCGCCACCAACGTTTATTTGAGGAAAACGTCGGAAAAACCGGAAAAGACGTGATCTACGAACTTTTAAGTGAAAGGTTCGGGAGCTGTATTTACGCACGGGGAAGGTATTAGCACCCCACACGTCTGCCCAAGGGACGGCAACCTTTAATCGAATGTGCAAATGTGACTTTAATTTTTATGTTCCCTTTTTATGTCTTTATATCCTTTATACCCTTTTTATATTTTTCTCTTTTTGTGGTCGACAAGGGTGTTTCCCTTTGCTCCTACGTATTCCTCAATTGCGATGAGGAAATCAGACCTACGTAGTTCTTTTTTATCAAGTGATTCTTTTTTACTTAAAAGGTGATCATTTTAAGGCGTTGGACCTTGAGAATGCTCCATTTTTACTTAGTAAGAAATTTAAATGATAAACTTAAAAACCTATTTTTTATGGATGAGCTTGACTAGGCGAGTTGATTTTAGCGTTAGTTTCACTTTAGTTATTAGTCAATTCAATTAAGAATGAGAAATCCCAAAGAGAAAACGTCCGATTGATTTTCCGCTTTATTTTACTAAAAGACGTTTTTTATTATTATATTATTATTTTACCCTTTTTTTTATTTCCAACGTGGTTACGGCACGACCGAACGGTCGGAATTCATTTTAACCGAAGTTAACGGATAATACAATTCAAACGATTGGTGGAAATTTATTTTATTTTTAGGTTAAGCGAGAAATGACTTAAATAAAATGGCTTAAGCACGTCAAAAGGGGGTATAAAAAGTAAATGAAACGAGCATAAAAATACACGAAACACAATGTGGACCACCACGGGTGCATAGAATGAATCGAAAAGCTTGGTTCGAGGTACTTACCCGTTGAAGATCGAAGAACAATGAAGAACGAATGAAGAACGTCGAAGAACGGTCGAAAACCTTCGCGAAATTCCTCACGGAAACGTTACGGAAACGTTTCGGAAGCGCCTCGACTTAGATTTTCTTCACGGAAACAATTTTTCCGAGCAAATTCGAAAGAGAGAGAAGTGCCTAAGGGGCTGACCCCTTTTCCACTTCACTTCCTCCCCTATTTATAGCAAAATAGGGGAGATGCTTGTCGCCCAGCTCGCCCAGGTGAGCAGGGTTGCTTCCTCCAGAAGCAACAGCCTTTTGGAGGAATCTTCTGGAGGGCCCAAGTGGGCCTGGTTGCTATTTGCACCCCCATTTTTACTAAGTACACCCCCTACCTTTTTTTTGGTGATTCTTTTTTCGTAAAGTTACGAAAACTTACGAATTTCGTAACGATACTTGTTTTCTTTCCGTAATGTTACGGAACCTTGTGGATTACATAATCATCCCCCTTTTGACTTACGGAATGTTACGAAACCTCACTAATTGTGCAACGATGCTTCCATTGGATTTCCGGTGTGTCACGGAACCTTACGGATTGTGCATCAATATTTTCTTTTGTTTTCCGGCATGTCCCGGAATTTCACAAATTGCCTAATGATGGGTGCCAAGCACCTTACAAGGACCAAACAAAGGTCGCATGTCATCAAGCAAAGGTCCCCGGACGAAATTAGGGTATGACAGTTGCCCCTCTTTACTTGTCTTTTATTGGAGATAAAAGGAAAGTAAAGATAAGACACTAATTTCGTTCCTCTCGGTTGACGAGAGTCGCGGGTGACCATAAAATTTCCGCATGCAAATGACTTGTTGTTCCCGAGGGAACAAAAGGTGCAGAAGACGATGTCAGCCTCTGCATGCTATCAAGCGTTCTGTCTTACAGATAGCAAAAGAATGTTTATACAGATAACCACTCAGGTATTTCCGCCCGTCAGCGTGACTCAAAAGTCAGCATGACAGATCTTGTGAGCGTGGAAGATGATGTAAATCTCCGCGTGTCATCGGGCCCGCCGCCTCTGGATGACAAAAGGGCGCAGAATGACCATAATTTGTCTCTGCGTGCCATTGGACACAACTGTGTCTGAATGGAAAAAAGGGGGTGTGCGAAATGACCATAATTTGTCTCCGCATATCATCGGGCCCGCCGCCTCTAGATGACAAAAGGGTGCAGAATGACCATAATTTGTCTCTGCGTGCCATCGGACACGACTGTGTCTGAATGGAAAATGGGGTGCGGAATGACCATAATTTGTCTCCGCATGTCATCGGGCCCGCCGCCTCTGGATGACAAAAGGGTGCAGAATGACCATAATTTGTCTCTGCATGTCATCGGGCCCGCCGCCTCTGGATGACAAAAGGGTGCAGAATGACCATAATTTGTCTCTGCGTGCCATCGGACACGACTGTGTCTGAATGGCAAAGGGGTGCGGAATGACCATAATTTGTCTATGCATGTCATTGGGCCCGCCGCCTCTGGATGACAAAAGGGTGCAGAATGACCATAATTTGTCTCTGCGTGCCATCGGACACGACTGTGTCTGAATGGCAAAGGGGTGCGGAGTGACCATAATTTGTCTCTGCATGTCATTGGGCCCGCCGCATCTGGATGACAAAAGGGTGCAGAATGACCATAATTTGTCTCTGCGTGCCATCGGACACGACTGTGTCTGAATGGCAAAGGGGTGCGGAATGACCATAATTTGTCTCCGCATGTCATCGGGCCCGCCGCCTCTGGCTGACAAAAGGGTGCAGAATGACCATAATTTGTCTCTGCATGTCATCGGGCCCGCCGCCTCTGGATGACAAAAGGGTGCAAAATGACCATAATTTGTCTCTGCGTGCCATCGTACACGACTGCGTCTGAATGGCAAAGGGGTGCGGAATGACCATAATTTGTCTCCGCATGTCATCGGGCCCGCCGCCTCTGGATGACAAAAGGGGTGCAGAATGACCATAATTTGTCTCTGCGTGCCATCGGACACGAATGTGTCTGAATGGCAAAGGGGTGCGGAATGACCATAATTTGTCTCCGCATGTCATCGGGCCCGCCGCCTCTGGATGACAAAAGGGGTGCAGAATGACCATAATTTGTCTCTGCGTGCCATCGGACACGAATGTGTCTGAATGGCAAAGGGGTGCGGAATGACCATAATTTGTCTCCGCATGTCATCGGGCCCGCCGCCTCTGGATGACAAAAGGGTGCAAAATGACCATAATTTGTCTCTGCGTGCCATCGTACACGACTACGTCTGAATGGCAAAAGGGTGCGGAATGACCATAATTTGTCTCCGCATGTCATTGGGCCCGCCGCCTCTGGATGACAAAAGGGGTGCAGAATGACCATAATTTGTCTCTGCGTGCCATCGGACACGACTGTGTCTGAATGGCAAAGGGGTGCAGAATGACCATAATTTGTCTCCGCATGTCATCAGGCCCGCCGCCTCTGGATGACAAAAGGGTGCAAAATGACCATAATCTGTCTCTGCGTGCCATCGGACACGAATGTGTCTGAATGGCAAAAGGGTGCGGAATGACCATAATTTGTCTCCGCATGTCATCGGGCCCGCCGCCTATGGATGACAAA
Source organism: Glycine max (assembly GCF_000004515.6). Taxonomy (NCBI): domain Eukaryota; kingdom Viridiplantae; phylum Streptophyta; class Magnoliopsida; order Fabales; family Fabaceae; genus Glycine; species Glycine max. Next base: position 25,758,079 of record NC_038256.2, on the reverse strand, counting down.
AGGGGTGCGGAATGACCATAATTTGTCTCCGCATGTCATATGACCTCAGGGTCAGTTATACAGAGCTTGTGGGGCGCCGACAAAAGCAAGGCTCTTGCTCCTACGTATCCTCCAATGAGGAACTCAGACCTACGTAGTTCTAGATAACTTGTGAGACTTGAAAAAGTCTCCACCGGAAGATGCTGACATCTCCGGAAAGGGCGCAGATGACCACATTGGCCTCTGCTCATCAATCACACTTGGGGTCACTGAATGACGAGGTGCGGATAACCGTAAGGTGTCTCCGCGGGCTACCAGCTATTGGGTCACGGTAACAAAAACTGGTGTGGTCGACAAAAGCAAGGCTTTTGCTCCTACGTATCCTCAAATGAGGAACTCAGACCTACGTAGTTCTGGATAACTTGTGAGACTTGAAAAAGTCTCGGTGTTTTCTCCACTAAAATGCAAACATGCTTTAGCAAAGAGACAAATATTCCAACTGATTAGAGCAGCATATGCTTTTTTGAGTGAAAAACAATGCATCTACCAGGGAAGGAGAGTCTGCTGATGAAACCCCCCATAACCATAAATGAGATTTTGGATGTTAGCATTTCGTTTCTAAATGACCATTTAGAGGAAACACTGGGTTCGACAAAAATAGAAGAAATCCACTCAAAGTGTATCAATCTCGCACAGGTAAGTGTTTTATCCTAATTCCGAACCATAGATATGTCACGACTTGACTTTGCGAATTATTTCCTATCAAATCAAAGATTACATGCGTGATCATGGATCAATAGGACTTCCCTTGGAAATGGGTTCTTTTGGTGAGTTTTTCGGCTTTTGATTTTTTTTGGCTTTTTCCTTTTCTGTTCTTGTTTAGTGCGGGGCGAAAAGTCGCTAGCGCACAAGATTTTGGTTGTCAATTAAAGGGAGAAGACCATTTTAGGTCGTGGTTTCCTTTCCTTCTTTTTGTTCATTTGGTGACAATCCCGTATTGCTCAGATATTGTCCAGTCCAAAGACCTTTCTGCACATTTCTTCTGTTTTCTTTCGATCCTTGATCAGGAGCTTTCTTTCCTTCTTCTTCTTCTTTTTATTACTTTCTCCCATTCTTTGATTGGGAATTTCCTTTCTTTTCTTTTTGCTTTCTCCCACTCTTTGATTGGGAATTTCCTTTCTTTTCTTTTTGCTTTCTCTTTGATTGGAAATTTTCCTTCTTTTCTTTTTTTTTTGCTTCCGAGGGTAAGGATTGAAATTCTCACCCTGGGTCAAGGTTTATGGTGAGTTAGGATTTTGGCTCAAGGCTTGTAGAATGGCTAGACATGATACATGTCAGGGTTTGGGTTTGGTTCAAGGATAAAAAGGGATGCCCCACATTATTTCCATGACACAAATGCAAAAATGATGATTTGGAAACTTTATGCAAAACTGGTCATGCATGCACCTATGTGGACACTCAAGTGTCAAATTTTTATGGTCATGTGATGCTAGGGCTCAGGATTCATTTCCTGTATTTTAAATCAACCCAATGTTTCCAAAATATGTTCTTTTATCCATTTGTGCATTCATCCGAGTCCATTTTGGGTACTCGGGAAAATTTCACAGCATTCTCCCTTCAGGTGTACACATTTTTTTTCAAAAATCGGTTATGATCAGTGAATTTTTTTCAAAAAAAAAAAAGTTGGAAGTTATCTCTTTTCAAAAGCATGTTGGTTTTTTAGCTAGACAACTTATTATTCTTTTTTTTCCCCTCTTTTTTTTATCATTATCATTTGTTTATTTCTTTTTCTTGTTTGTTTTTTTTTTGTTTTTTTTCCTTTTTTTTTTCATGAGGTATTTTGCTACCTAAACATGTGTATATTTTTGTGAGGTATTTTTGCTATATACACGCATAACCAAGGTATCTTGCTACCTAAACATACATATATATGTTTTGTAAGATATTTTTGCTATATACATGCATATCCAAGGTATCTTTCTACCTAAACATACATATATATATATTTTGTGAAGTATTTTTTGTTTACATACATGCATATCTAAGGTATCTTTCTACCTAAACATACATATATATATTTTGTGAAGTGTTTTTTTGTTTACATACATGCATATCTAAGGTATTTTCACTACCTAAACATACATATATATATTTTGTGAGGTATGACTACCTTCCGAGCTTGCGCTTGTTTTATTTAAATTCCCAGGATCATGAGCAACTAGGTGCGTCCTACTATAAAAATTGATCAAATAACAAGCATAGATTCAAAAGGTACTAGGTTGCCTCCTAGTAGCGCTTCTTTAACGTCTTGAGCTGGACGCCTTATGACTTGTCGGTCACTGACCTAGTACTTTGCTTACCTTTGGCTTTGGACTTGGTCGCCTATTGGTCGGCCATGTGGTGTAGGCAATACTCAAACCTTTTTGTGGATGAGCAGAGGTGAACTCTAGAGGTGATGACGATGCGTCTGTTGCCCGCTGCCGGCCATCCCCAGGCTGCTATGGTGTTTCACCCTGCGCCGGCCTGGAGACGCAGTACTTCTTGATGAAAGCTCGATTAGTAGAGGGCCTGATGCCCTTGCTGGAGGTGACAGGTACTCCGTAGAACTGACAGAGACCCGTAATTAGAGCTTGACAACTCCAAGACCCTGTTGGACTTTTTCGGGTCCACTGGGTGTCTTGCAGGCGTGATCCCTGCAAACAATAGATGAAATAAGAAATCAGTTGAGCGATGTGCATACTTACCTATGATGACGTGACCTTGCCGGGGGGGTACGGGCACCCTGTAGGACTGATAGAGGCCCGTAACCAGAGCTGGAAACCCCAGGGCCCTGTTGGACTTTTCTGGGTCCACTGGGTGTCTTGTGGGCGCGATCCCTGCAAATAGTAGATGGCATTAGAAATTAGTTGGAAATAATCCATACCTACCTATGTCGGGACGGCACAGACCAACTGATACTTCCGTAGGGGGAGATCGGCATTACGGTCGCTGGGCAGAATGTTGCTAAGTAACAACGTCATTTATATCTGTGTAAGAGTGGTCATGTTGGTGCGCATGATCCACACTCGTCTCTTTGCAGCAGCACGGGTGAAATCTTGCCCCGGTATGCATAGTAGCTGCGTGATAGCCTCCCTCTCTGGTTGTGCTCGCACAGTTGGCCGCCCTCCAATATTAGGGGGTGGCCCAAAAACTGATAAAAGGAAACTACTGGCCCCTTAACCGGGAGCGCGAGTCTCGGTTAAGCATTTAAGGATAAAGGACCTTAAATTCTCTTACGGTGCAGATGTGGAGCACACTGAAAATGAGGACACGTAGCCCTCTAAAGGTGAGGGCGTGCAGCCCTCTCAAGGCGAGGATGTGTAGTCCTCTGGAGGTGAGGGCGTGCAGCCCTCTGTTGGCGAGGACGTGTAGTCCTCTCAAGGTGAGGGCGTGCAGCCCTCTGTTGGCGAGGACGTGTAGTCCTCTCAAGGTGAGGGCGTGCAGCCCTCTATTGGCGAGGACGTGTAGTCCTCTCAAGGTGAGGGCGTGCAGCCCTCTATTGGCGAGGACGTGTAGTCCTCTAAAGGTGAGGGCATGTAGCCCTACGAAGGTGAGGACATGCAGTCCTCTGCTGGTGAGGGCGTGCAGCCCTCTGTTGGCGAAGACGTGTAGTCCTCTAAAGGTGAGGGCGTGTAGCCCTACGAAGGTGAGGACATGCAGTCCTCTGATAGTGAGGGTGTGTAGCCCTACGAAGGTGAGGACATGCAGTCCTCTGATGGCGAGGGCGTGTAGCCCTCTGAAGGTGAGGACATGCAGTCCTCTGATGGCGAGGGCGTGTAGCCCTACGAAGGTGAGGACGTGTAGTCCTCTCAAGGCGAGGACGTGTAGTCCTCTGAAGGTGAGGGCGTGCAGCCCTCTGTTGGCGAGGACGTGTAGTCCTCTAAAGGTGATAGGTACAAGTACCCAAGGGTCCACCCTTATGAGAAAGCAAGAGATTGACTCATCGAGAGGGCCGGTCATCCCAAATCCACAAGATTTGGACATTAGATGTAGGAAATCTATGCAGTTAACATGATTTTTAGGGATGCAGATGCATGCAACCTTTGTCGTGAAATTTGGTAAATGCGAACTTCATATGAAACAATGCAATGTAATGGAAAGTTGTACAATGTTCATGACATTTTTTCCCTGTTTTGTGATTTTGATTTTGATTTTGATTTGATTTTTTTTTTTTTTTGGAAAACACAAATTGACTATCCTTTTGAAAGAGGTGATAGTCCATGCAACCTTATCCTATATTTTGCAAATCTCTCCGAGAACTCCCTCAGAGTGTGTGTTCTGTTTGATTTAGTCATTTGACCATTTTGGAGTGACGGCAATGGAGTTGTTTGATGTTTAATCAATCCATTGAAATCCTAGGGTTTGTCCTCCCTTTTTTTGTTAAAAACATCGATGGGTGAGAACTTTTGATCGGCCCCTATGTTCACTTGAGGCTCATGCACGGTGCCCCTTATTGCCCCAGTGTAAGGCTTTGAAGTACCAATCGTTACCTTTCGTGATGACCTTGTAGCTGGGAACCTACTGGGTGAGAACTTCTAATCTGCCCTTAGGTTCGCTTGAGGTTTATGCATGGTGCCTTTCATTGCCCCAGTGTAGGGCTATGAGGTAACCATCATTGTCTTGTTTTCATAGCCTCGTAGTGAGGAAGAATGAAAGAAGCAGTTGATTCTTGCAAAAAGAATTTTTCCAAGGACGATAAATAGTTGAAGGATTTTTTGATGGATTAAGTCAAATGACCCCTATGTAGAAGCAAGATGTTTTGATGTTTTGATGATGCCAAAGGATCAAGTGCTTCCAAGTTTTATTCAAGACAAGAATCCAATAAAATCAAGATATATGATCAAGTTGATCTCTAGAATCTTTAGGAAGAAGTTTCCAAATTGAAAAACGAGAGGTTTGACCAAAGAATTCTATCATTTCAAATTGAGATTTGCTCTCTGGTAATCGATTACCAACAGCTGAAAATGTTTATAACAGTCACTAGAAATTTGAACTCAAAATTTATAATGTGTAATCGATTACACATGGATGGTAATTGATTACCAACCATTTTTTTTTTTAAATTTTAAAATTTGTAATTGTTTGCACAAGTCTTGTAATCGATTACCAGAGGGGATTTTCAGAAAATAATTTCCAAGAGTCACATCTATTCAAATTTTTTATGAATGGCCATTAAAAAGAGTTTTCATTGCCCAATAGTTTTATCCTCTCAAAAGATTAAGAGAGTTTTTCTGAACTGAAATGTCTTATCCTCTCAAAAAGATTCCTTGGTCAACCACTTGCATATTCAATAAGGAATTTTGATTGATCTTCATTGTACAATCTATATCTTTTAAGAGAGATTTCTTCTTCTTATTTCTGAAAAGGGATTAAGAGACCGTGGGTCTCTTGTTGTAGAGGATTCCTGAACACAAGGGAAGGGTTGTCCCTGTGTGGTTCAAACTTTGTAAAAGGAGTTTTACAAAGAGAGTGGAAAATCTCAAGTGGGTTGCTTGAGGACTGGACGTAGGCGCGGGAAGTGGCCGAACCAGTATAAATCAAGTTTGCATTCCTCTCTTCCTTTAAACTTCTTTTATTTATTGCTATTTATCTTTTGCTTTAAAGAAGTTTATTTTGAATTGTCTTTTGAGTAATTCATGTTAAGGGTGCATTGTTAATCCAAAAAGAAAGAGTGATAGTTCAATTGGGGAATAGTCTTTGCATCTTAATTCAACCCCCCCTTTCTTAAGATAACTGAGGCCATTTGTCCAACATCCTATTCTTGACAACTCGCTTCTCTAAGAAGACAAACTTTCCGGAATGATAAAATGAGGTCACATGAACGTCTATATTTTTACTTGAAAACACAGTCAATCAAATGCCCCCTTTTTTTTTTTACTTTACTCGTCGTTTTACGACACCCCCACCAACGTGCAAGATGAGTAATCTCTGATTGAACGGTCTTGGAAGTCAACACTCAAGAGCGCAGGTTGCTTGAGCAAACAGACCAATGGCTTACACTCACATTCTGGTGGAAGTTGAATAAGCAAAGATGTGTTTGTGAGAGGATGAGGGACAAAGATATCAACTTTATCCATTTCATTTAACATTGTAACTGTGGTTTACAATAATGGCATAAACTTGAAAATCCTGATGAGTCATTAGAGACACCTAACAACAGCCTTCAAAATTGCCCCATGTGTGGAATCTCTTGTCAATGTCAGGATTTACACGCGATTCTCCTCAAATTTCAGCCAGCCCGCATCAATTAGACCTTGCACCTTACGCTTCAGAGCCCTACAATGCTCAATGGAACGCCCCGGGGCTTCTCCGTGACAAGCACACGTTGCGTTCGAGTCGTATTCTCAGAGAAATGGAGGTTGATGAACCTTGGCTAGGGTTATGGCTACCATTGAATTATCAAGTAGATATGGGAGCAAGTCAGCATAGGACACTGGAATTGGGGTGAATTCTACAGGCTTTCTTGCTGCAAAATTCATTTTTGGTTGGTGTTTTTGGTTTTGCTAAAGGTGGTGTTTGTCATTGGAAGTGCGGTAGACAGACTTTGTGGTTGATTTAGGGATGACCTTTATGGATAACTGGTTGGTGGGTAAGGAGGAGGTTTGTTATTGACATTCTTATTGGGACTGTACGCCACATTGGGTGGTGTATAGTTGAGAGGCAAGTCATATGGCGGGAAGGCGTGCTCGTTTTGAATTTGCACATCATGGGGGCTGCCCGTACTTCCCAAATCTTTGCCTACCATATCTGAGGTTGGATGATTCATTTGGTTGATGCTGGATGGGGACATCAGGTTCACCTTAGCAACAACGCTGGTAGCGGCAATTGCAACCGCATTGGCTTCCATTATCTTCTTCACGCTCATCATGGCCTCCATCATTGTGTCCATTTTCTCTTTAATGGCCTCCATGTCGGCCTTCATCTTCTCTTGTATCTCCTCTACTTCACCCATTACTCTAGCTCTAGCACAAGTTCGGTGAGGACGCCGTAAAGCATGTTTTTTTTTTTTTTGATAAAAATGATTAAGTTCATTTTATTTTATTTTATTTTATTTTTCAAGGAAAGAATGCAATGAGCAATGCAACCAATGAAAAGCATGGATGTATGCGAATGATGTACAGTTGAAGTATTGCGAATTTTTACGCAGAATATGGGGTTGAATCAATTTAGATTTTCAACATGGTCCATGACATCTTTGTCAAGGTGAAACTGGAAGTAACAAGGACATCAACAATCCTAAATATGTTTGGCAGTAGATGAAGCAGTGATGTGACTCGATTCATCTTTTGCCCCAATTTTGCAAGACGGTTACTTCCATATTTCAACTTGACTTGATGAACCTTTTTATAAAAGCATGAGCTTGGTTCAACCCTATAATCCAAGGAATGGCAATTCTGATCGCCAATACTTCAACAACATCTCATAGGGATGAATGACTCGGGCATACTTTAAGCTATGCATGGAAAATGTAATTATGAAATTGAGATGCCCGAAGAAACACCATTTCCTAGTTAACCATGCATTAGGTACCATGTTCAATTATTTTGTTTTGTTGTTGTGTGTTTTTTTTTTAGAAATGGGTTTATGATCCCAACATGGTTGGCTCATGGTGCCTAACACATGCAACTAAGAATGTAGTGTGAAGTTTCACGCTTCCCCTTTTTTGTTTTTGTAGAGGAAAACACAAGGATGAGCAAACATGAAAACAAATGGTATGCAATTTTGCAGATCAAAAAGTTTGTTGAACGCATATGCATGATGATGCCATGACTCATGCAAAATGTGAGGCTGGAATATGATAACGGACAAATGCAGGAACGATATGTTCATTATGATGTTATGAAGAGATGCTTATGCGATGCATGATATGAATGCATTTTACGGACACGAGAGCCCGGAAAATTATCTCTTCTTACTTGCGCATTTGGGGACGCAGTGCCACATGTGTACAATTAAGAAGGTGATATGGACCTTCCGGCTTCCCGTGACAAAGGACGAGACCAACATACAATGCATGCTAGAGATAAAATGTGGGAGTGACTAGATTCGCACTGATTTTTGGAGTAAAAACGTGGGATAAACTCATTTTTTTCAAAAAGTTATAACTAGTCAAGATCTGAGCGACAATACAAACTTCCTAGCGGTTTCTAATCATATGGTCCATTAAGTCTATCATATGCTGACAATAGCTAAGAAGTCCGTGGATCTCCTTGGGGGCGGATTAGGTGTCCGCCATTGCTTTGGCCTTGGCTAGCAATCGGGGAAGTTCTTGACTCCTGTTCAAAGTAAGAGCAAATCGGTCCGTCCACATTGTTGCCTCTTGGTGCAATGAATCAATTACCCTTTCCCTTGCTTCCCTTTCTGCTGATATCTTGGCGTACTCATCCTCTAGCCTTTGCTCGTGAGTCACCGCTAGATTTAGCTTCTCTTTGCACTTATCGATGATGGCCCACATATTCCCTTCAGTCTCGCTTAATTGTTGGGACAAATTTCTTTTCGACCTAAGGCAAACCTTTAGCTCGTCCTTCAAGATCATGCCTTTGACCCGTGATGATTCCTTTCACCTCTTCGGAGATCATGCCTTTGACCCGTGATGATTCCTTTCACCTCTTCGTTCCAAGGCTTCAGCTGTGGCCATATTGACGTCCCTTAGTTCATCATACTCTTTTCAGACTTTGATGGCTATGGACTTGAACTTCTCTTCGACTACCCGGGCTCTTTCAAGCTCTGCCTTTAGGGCTTGTACCTCATCACTTTCTTCTGAAGCTTTAACCTCATCGTCTCTCACAGTCTTTAGATTTGGGAGCCAATCCAATCCTTGTGTTCGGACTCTCAGCCACTAATGATAGCCGCCGATGATCCCATTACTGCTTCCCCTAAGCTCTCTGTCCTTTCTTCACGCCGCATCCCATGCCTTGCGAACTCCTTGGAGTACCATCGCGTTGTGGTCACCGAAACCCCGTGCGATGAAAGGCGTGATGCTTTCGTCTGATGGCACTCCTCTCATGGGGTAGCCAAACTGTCTTATGGCGAGGACGGGATTATAATTAATACAACCCCTTGTTCCCATCAAGAGAACATTTGGACATCCTTCGCATGAAGATAGAATCCTGATTCTTCCTTCCTTCTAGCGAGGGAACCAATTAACAGATGCCCCTCCATGCTAGCCAAGAGTTGGTCCCAATTCGCCATTCCTTTTTCGACGCACGAGCGGTGACCTTGTAGCGGATAGACGGGCCTACCTTCTTGGAGAAAAGGGTGTGAAACCAGCCACACATAGAGAGCCAGTGCACAACAAAAAATTCTTGCATTGCTCTTTTCACATCCCCGGTCGAACGTGTCATACATGGCCAAAATGGCGACGACCGGGCTTTCCTTGCCATGATGAAAGGAGAGGAAAGCGTCAATCACTGCTAGGTCCACTAACCCTTCCATATTCGGAAAGAGGACAACTCCAAAGATCAAAAGCGCCAAGATGTCAATAAAAGAAAGCCCATTCGCCTTGATTTTCCAAGGCCTTTGCCCTTTCCTCCAAACACTTCCTTGATACTCCGACTACCCCATTCCTATTTTGCTTTACCTGGTTCAACTCTTGTGCTGAGATTTTCACTACCTTGGCAACTCTTGTCGTGGAGGGATAGAATCCAGAGAAAAGATATGGCTTCCTTCCTCCCAGTGGGCATCCCAGGATTTCTTCAAACTCTTTCACAGTCGGCACTAGCTGGAAGTCCTCGAATGTGAAGCACCTTAGGGGCTGGTCATAATACTGGGAAAGGGATGCAATCGGTTCCATGGAGACTTCTACCCTAGCTAGGTCCCAAATCTTACCATAGGCTTTGCGGAAGGCTTGCTGTTGAAGTTGACCCATTAATTGCCCCAACTCTCATAAACTAGTGACCTCTAAGCTCTTGATTTTGACTTGATAGAACCTCTTTTTAAGCGAAGGCTTTTGACTTGATCCCATGTTTTACTAAAGTGAAATAAAATCTAGTCCGAATCAAAACTTCGACATCTATCATGGGTGGAATGGATGAATGCATGAAGAAATGCATATGACACAGATGCAATTTATGAATACGGGAGCCCGAGAAATTGTTTCCTTGTTGGATACAATGTTTGGGCAGCGTGGCACCCAACGTATGTTTTTAAGAAGGCGACACGGACCCTCCGTCGGTTTGCTAAAGTGAGGGGATCAAAGACGAAACCCACGTATGATGCATATGCGAAAGGCACAACACGGGGATGTACATAGTACGACAATATTCACAAACAAATATAAGCAAGAGGGTATATGATACTTATGCATGGCAGTGTGAAAAATGGCACGCAGCGTGTTTGCTCCGTGCCCCTATTTAAGGGACCTATAAGGGAAAGAGCTAACTAGGCTTTTAGTGATAACCCCCAAGGTAGTCATATCTCTCTTGATGGTTTCTAGAGGTATCATCCCCTTCGAAGAACATACTGCAGCAGTAGGGACTACTAGCAACAATATGTTTTCAAAGAGAAAAACTCTAGATGAGGGTTCACTGTAATCAAGCAAGTCGGAGACCTAGCATGATCACAGATTCACTCTTTATGTTCCCACGAACCCGGGTATAGGGCCCCTTTCTCAACTCACCGTGTGTGCAAATAGTGTTAGTGTTTGTGTGCCTCAAATGAATAAATATTTACCTCATGCATACAAAAAATGCACTAAAAGCATCAAAAACTTATATATACAAGAACATAATAAAGGGAAACCAACAAAGGAGTAAGTCATGGCAAAACTTTGCACAAGATTAAATGGCCTAACTCTCTAAAAACATTCCCCAATGAAGTCGCCAACTGTCGCAACCTACCCTTCGGCGGGAGGGCGACGCGTGACTCGCGGGATGCATGTTCCACGAAAGGAATACGCGCGGAGTCGCCACCAACGTTTATTTGAGGAAAACGTCGGAAAAACCGGAAAAGACGTGATCTACGAACTTTTAAGTGAAAGGTTTGGGAGCTGTATATACGCACGGGGAAGGTATTAGCACCCCACACGTCCATCCCAAGGGACGGCAGCCTTTAATCGAATGTGCAAATGTGACTTTAATTTTTATGTTCCCTTTTTATGTCTTTATATCCTTTATACCCTTTTTATATTTTTCTCTTTTTGTGGTCGACAAGGGTGTTTCCCTTTGCTCCTACGTATTCCTCAATTGCGATGAGGAAATCAGACCTACGTAGTTCTTTTTTATCAAGTGATTCTTTTTTACTTAAAAGGTGATCATTTTAAGGCGTTGGACCTTGAGAATGATCCATTTTTACTTAGTAAGAAATTTAAATGATAAACTTCAAAACCTATTTTTTATGGACGAGCTTGACTAGGCGAGTTGATTTTAGCCTTAGTTTCACTTTAGTTATTAGTCAATTCAATTAAGAATGAGAAATCCCAAAGAGAAAACGTCCGATTGATTTTCCGCTTTATTTTACTAAAAGACGTTTTTTATTATTATATTATTATTTTACCCTTTTTTTGATTTCCAACGTGGTTACGGCACGACCGAACGGTCGGAATTTATTTTAACCGAAGTTAACGGATAATACAATTCAAACGATTGGTGGAAATTTATTTTATTTTTAGGTTAAGCGAGAAATGACTTAAATAAAATGGCTTAAGCACGTCAAAAGGGGGTATAAAAAGTAAATGAAACGAGAATAAAAATACACGAAACACAATGTGGACCACCACGGGTACATAGAATGAATCGAAAAGCTTGGTTCGAGGTACTTACCCATTGAAGATCGAAGAACGATGAAGAACGAATGAAGAACGTCGAAGAACGGTCAAAAACCTTCGCGAAATTCCTCACGGAAACGTTACGGAAACGTTTCGGAAGCGCCTCGGCTTAGATTTTCTTCACGGAAACAATTTTTCCAAGCAAATTCGAAAGAGAGAGAAGTGCCTAAGGGGCTGACCCCTTTTCCACTTCACTTCCTCCCCTATTTATAGCAAAATAGGGGAGATGCTTGCCGCCCAGCTCGCCCAGGTGAGCAGGGTTGCTTCCTCCAGAAGCAACAGCCTTCTGGAGGAATCTTCTGGAGGGCCCAAGTGGGCCTGGTTGCTATTTGCACCCCCATTTTTACTAAGTACACCCCCTGCCTTTTTTTTGGTGATTCTTTTTTCGTAAAGTTACGGAAACTTACGAATTTCGTAACGATACTTGTTTTCTTTCCGTAATGTTACGGAACCTTGTGGATTACATAATCATCCCCTTTTTGACTTACGGAATGTTACAGAACCTCACTAATTGTGCAACGATGCTTCCATTGGATTTCCGGTGTGTCACGGAACCTTACGGATTGTGCATCAATATTTTCTTTTGTTTTCCGGCATGTCCCGGAATTTCACAAATTGCCTAATGATGGGTGTCAAGCACCTTACAAGGACCAAACAAAGGTCACATGTCATCAAGCAAAGGTCCCCGGACGAAATTAGGGTATGACAGGGCTTTAATAAGACTCATCTTAAAGAAAACTCCTTATGAATTATTCAATGGTAGAAAACCAAACATTTCACATCTACATGTCTTTGGTTGCAAATGCTTTGTATTAAATAATGGAAAAGAAAACTTAGGAAAGTTTGATGCCAAGGCGGATGAGAACTATGAATATTGAAGAATTTGTTCATGTTTCCTTTGATGAGTCTAATGTTATTTCTCCAAGAAAGGATGTGTTAGATGATGTCTCAGATTTCTTAGAAGAGATACAAACTCTGTGGAAGCAAAGCTTCATAATGAATCAACAATGATTCAAAGGTGTTTTGATGATAACAATGATGACAACAAAAGATGATGAACAAAAAGCTCAACTGAATCAAAGAACATCTCAAGAGAATCAAGAACAACTCAAGAGTTCAAGAATCAAGAAGAATTCAAGATTCAAGATCTCAAGAATCAAGATCAAGATTCAAGACTCTAGATTCAAGAATGAAGAAAAGATTCAATCAAGATAAGTATTAAAAAGTTTTTTCAAAACTTTGAATAGCACATGAGTTTTTGACAAAACCTTTACCAAAGAGTTTTTACTCTCTGGTAATCGATTACCATATTGTTGTAATCGATTACCAATAGCAAAATAAGTTTGAAAATGTTTTCAAACTGAATTTACAACGTTCCAAATATTTTCAAAAGGTTGTAATCGATTACAATGTTTTGGTAATCGATTACCAGTGTCCTTGAACATTGAAATTCAAATTTAAAAGTGAAGAGTCACATTGTTTCACTCAAAAGCTTTGTGTAATCGATTACACATATTTGGTAATCGATTACCAGTGTTTGTTTCTGAAAAATCTAAAGATGTAACTCTTCAAAAAGGTTTTGACTCTTTCAAATGGGTTTTAAGTTTTTCTAAAAGTTATAACTCTTCTGAATGGCCATCTTGACCAGACATGAAGAGTCTATAAAAGCAAGGCTTTGTTTTGCATTTTAAAAAAAATCAAGTCTTTCTAACAATCTCATACAATCCTTTACAAGCCTTGAATCTCTTTGAAACTTCTTCTTCTTCTTTGTACCAAAAGCTTTCTGAAGTTTTACGGTTTTCTAAACCTTGAAAACTTGTGCTATTCATATTTTCATTCTCTTCTCCCTTTGCCAAAAAGAATTCGCCAAGGACTAACCGCCTGAATTCTTTTTGTGTCTCTCTTCTCTCTTTTCCAAAAGAAGGAAGGACTAACCGCCTAAATTCTTTTGTGTCTCCCTTCTCCCTTGTCAAAGAATTCAAAACGACACAGTCTGAGAATTCTTTTGATTCTTCCCATTCCCTAATACAAAAGCGTTCAAAGGTTTAATCGCCTGAGAATTCTTTTGTATCCCCATTCACAAAGTATCAAAGGTGTAACAGCCTGAGATCTTTGTCTTAACACATTGGAGGGTACATCCTTTGTGGTACAAGTAGAGGGTACATCTACTTGGGTTTGACTAAGAACAAGAGAGGGTACATCTCTTGTGGATCAGTTCTAGTGGAGGGTACATCCACTAGGTTCAAAGAGAACAAGGGAGGGTACATCCCTTGTGGATCTTTTCTTGTAAAAGGATTTTTACAAGGTTGAAAGAAATCTCAAGGACCACAGGTCGCTTGGGGATTGGAGGTAGGCACGGGTTTATGCTGAACCAGTATAAAAATCCTTGTGTGTTTGTTTCCTTCTTCCCTACTCTTTTACTTTTCGTTGTGCATTTAATTTCCGCTTTTACTTTCTGTTAAGTTTCTCTTCTACTCCTCATTCTCTTAACGACTGTCATACCCTAATTTCGTCCGGGGACCTTTGCTTGATGACATGCGACCTTTCTTTGGTCCTTGTGAGGTGCTTGGCATCCATCATTAGGCAATTTGTGAAATTCCAGGACATGCCAGAAAACCAAAAAATATTGATGCACAATCCGTAAGTTTCCATGACACACCAGAAATCAAATGGAAGCATCGTTGCATAATTAAGTGAGATTCCGTAACATTCCGTAAGTCAAAAAGGGGATGATTATGTAATCCGCAAGGTTCCGTAACATTACGGAAAGAAAACAAGTATCGTTACGAGATTCGTAAGTTTCCGTAACTTTACGAAAAAAGAATCACCAAAAAAGGTAAGGGGGTGAACTTATCAAGATAGGGGTGTAAATAGCAATTCAAATCTAGGCCCTTCTAGAACATTTTGGAAGTTGGGTTGCTTAAGGAGGAAGCAACTGGGCGGCAAGCTCCTCCACGTTTTTGAAAAATGGTTTTCGGGGCTTCCGCGGCTTCCGTAATACTTCCGTAAAATTTCCGAAAACTTTGGGTAAGCATATTCCACTTAACATTGGTGAAAGGGAAGAGAAAAAAGATGAAAATCAAATTCGAAAACAGTTCCGTAAGGCTTCCGTAACTTTTCCGTAAAATACGAAAAGGGGGGTGAACTTAGTAATTCGGGTGCGCTTAGAAATCTTCTTCATTAAGTCTTTGGGCGGCAAGCACCTCCCTTTTTTTCTATAAATAGGGGAGGGGGGAGCTATTTCAAAATGTTCAGCCCCTTTGGCACTTCTCTCTCTTTCGAATTTGCTTGGAAAAATCGTTTCCGTGAAGAAAATCTAAGCCAAAGTACTTCCGTAACGCTTCCGTAAGCGATTCTGTGGAAATTCTTCATCGTTCTTCGTCGTTCTTCACCGTTCTTCATCCGTTCTTCGTTCGTTCTTCGTTCTTCAACGGGTAAGTTTTCGAATTCGAGACTTTCAATTCATTTCTTGTTTTGTGTACTTTCACTTTAATTTCGTTTACTTTCAGTTTTCTTTTCTTCCGTTTTTAACGTGCTTTAACCATTTATTTAAGCCGTTTTCTCGTCTAATAAATGATAAAATGAATTTCAACCGATCATTTGTGTTGTAATCTCGTTTAATCACTGTTAAAACGAAATCTAACCGATCGTTCACGCTATAACCTCGGTTAAACCAAAAAAAGTAAAATAATAATAAAATAATCAAAATATCTTGAAAAATAATAATAAAATAATCAAAATATCTTTGAATAAAATAATAAAAAAAAATCAATCGAACGTTTTTCTTTGGAAGTTTCCTTGAATGAATTGATTAATAACCAAAGTGAAACTAAGACTAAAATCAACTCACAAATCAAGTTTTTTTCCAAAAAATCACTAAAAACTGTTTTAAGGTCCAACGCCTTAAACGGTCCTCTTTGCTTTTATCGGTTAACATGGACCGTTCAAAAGCATAAAATCAACATGTGACTTTACCGCTTTTGCAAGAACTACGTAGGTCTGATTTCCTCATCGCAATTGAGGATACGTAGGAGCAAAAGCCCCGCTTTTGTCGACCACCCCAAGAGATCGTTAATGGTCCAAATGCCTTAACGTTTCTCTCCTTTCAAAAACAAGAGATCGTTAATGGTCCAACGCCTTAACGTTTCTCATCTTTCAAAATCGAAAGACCGTTTAATGGTCCAACACCTTAAATGACCTTTTGTTCAAATAAAAAACATATTTTGCAAAAAAGACAAAAAACAAACTTAAACCAAACACTTTGTTCCGAAAGAACTACGTAGGTCTGATTTTCTCATCCCAATTGAGGAATACGTAGGAGCAAAGGGAAACACCCTTGTCGACCACAAAAAGAGAAAAAATATAAAAAGGGTATAAAGGATATAAGGACATAAAAGGGAACGTAAAAATCAAAGTCATGTTTGCACATTCGATTAAAGGCTGCCGTCCCTTGTGACGGACGTGTGGGGTGCTAATACCTTCCCCGCGCATAAATACAACTCCCGAACCTTTCACTTAAAAGTTCGTAGATCGCGTCTTTTCCGGTTTTTCCGACGTTTTCCTCAAATAAACGTTGGTGGCGACTCCGCGCGTATTCCTTTCGTGGAACACGCATCCCGCGAGTCACGCGTCGCCCTCCCGCCGAAGGGTAGGTTGCGACAGTTGGCGACTCCACTGGGGACTGTTTTTAGAGAGTTAGGCCATTTAATCTTGTGCAATGTTTTACCGTGACTTACCCCTTTGTTGGTTTCCCTTCATTATGTTCTTGTGTATATAAATTCTTTGTTGCTTTTAGTGCGTTTTAAATGTATGCATGAAGTAAATATTTATTCATTTGATGCACACAAACACTAACACTATTTGCACACACGGTGAGTTGAAAAAGGGCCCTATACCCGGGTTCGTGGGAACATAAGGAGTGGAGGTGAATCCGTGATCATGCTAGGTCTCCGACTTGCTTGATTACAGTGAACCCTCATCTAGAGTTTTTCTCTTTGAAAACATATTGTTGCTAGTAGTCCCTACTGCTGCAGTATGTTCTTCGAAGGGGATGATACCTCTAGAAACCATCAAGAGAGATATGACTACCTTGGGGGTTATCACTAAAAGCCTAGTTAGCTCTTTCCCTTACAGGTCCCTTAAATAGGGGCACGGAGCAAACACGCTGCGTGCCATTTTTCACACTGCCATGCATTAGTATCATATACCCTTTTGCTTATATTTGTTTGTGAATATTGTCGTACTATGTACATCCCCGTGTTGTGCCTTTCGCATATGCATCATGCGTGGGTTTCGTCTTTGATCCCCTCACTTTAGCAAACCGACGGAGGGTCCGTGTCGCCTTCTTAAAAAACATACATTGGGTGCCATGCTGCCCAAACGTTGTATCCAAGAAGGAAACAATTTCTCGGGCTCCCGTATTCGTAAATTGCATCTGTGTCATATGCATTTCTTCATGCATTCATCCATTCCACCCATGATAGATGTCAGAGTTTTGATTCGCACTAGATTTTATTTCACTTTAGTAAAACATGGGATCAAGTCAAAAGCCTTCGCTTAAAAAGAGGTTCTATCAAGTCAAAATCAAGAGCTTAGAGGTCACTAGTTTAGGAGAGTTGGGGCAATTAATGGGTCAACTTCAACGGTAAGCCTTCCGCAAAGCCTATGGTAAGATTTGGGACCTAGCTAGGGTAGAAGTCTCCATGGAACCAATTGCATCCCTTTCCCAGTATTATGACCAGCCCCTAAGGTGCTTCACATTTGAGGACTTCCAGCTAGTGCCGACTGTGAAAGAGTTGGAAGAAATCCTGGGATGCCAACTGGGAGGAAGGAAGCCATATCTTTTCTTTGGGTTCTATCCCTCCACGACAAGAGTTTCCAAGGTAGAGAAAATCTCAGCGCAAGAGTTGGAACGTCTAAAGCAAAACAGAAATGGAGTAGTCGGAGTACCAAGGAAGTGTTTGGAGGAAAGGGCAAAGGCCTTGGAAAATCAAGGCGAATGGGCTTTCTTTTATTGACATCTTGGCGTTTTTTATCTTTGGAGTTGTCCTCTTTCCGAATATGGAAGGGTTAGTGGACCTAGCAGCGATTGACGCTTTCCTCGCCTTTCATCATGGCAAGGAAAGCCCGGTTGTCGCCATTTTGGCCATGTATGACACGTTCGACCGGGGATGTGAAAAGAGCAGCGCAAGAATTGTTTGTTGTGCACTGGCTCTCTATGTGTGGCTGGTTTCACACCTTTTTTCTCCAAGAAGGTAGGCCCGTCTATCCGCTACAAGGTCACCGCTCGTGCGTCGAAAAAGGGAAAGGGTAATTGATTCATTGCACCAAGAGGCAACAATGTGGACGGACTGATTTGTTCTTACTTTGAACAGGAGTCAAGAACTTCCCCGATTGCTAGCCAAGGCCAAAGCAATGGCGGACACCTACTCCGCCCCCGAGGAGATCCACGGACTTCTCAGCTATTGTCAGCATATGATAGACTTAATGGACCATATGATTAGAAACCGCTAGGAAGTTTGTATTGTCGCTCAGATCTTGACTAGTTATAACTTTTTGAAAAAAATGAGTTTATCCCACGTTTTTACTCCAAAAATCAGTGCGAATCAAGTCACTCCCACATTTTATCTCTAGCATGCATTGTATGTTGGTCTCGTCCTTTGTCACGGGAAGCCGGAAGGTCCATATCACCTTCTTAATTGTACACATGGGGCACTGCGCCCCCAAATGTGCAAGTAAGAAGAGATAATTTTCCGGGCTCTCGTGTCCGTAAAATGCATTCATATCATGCATCGCATAAGCATCTCTTCATAACATCATAATGAACATATTGTTCCTGCATTTGTCCGTTATCATATTCCAGCCTCACATTTTGCATGAGTCATGGCATCATCATGCATATGCGTTCAACAAACTTTTTGATCTGCAAAATTGCATACCATTTGTTTTCATGTTTGCTCATCCTTGTGTTTTCCTCTACAAAAACAAAAAAGGGGAAGCGTGAAACTTCACACTACATTCTTAGTTGCATGTGTTAGGCACCATGAGCCAACCATGTTGGGATCATAAACCCATTTCTAAAAAAAAAAAACACACAACAACAAAACAAAATAATTGAACATGGTACCTAATGCATGGTTAACTAGGAAATGGTGTTTCTTCGGGCATCTCAATTTCATAATTACATTTTCCATGCATAGCTTAAAGTATGCCCGAGTCATTCATCCCTATGAGATGTTGTTGAAGTATTGGCGATCAGAATTGCCATTCCTGGGATTATAGGGTTGAACCAAGCTCATGCTTTTATAAAAAGGTTCATCAAGTCAAGTTGAAATATGGAAGTAACCGTCTTGCAAAATTGGGGCAAAAGATGAATCGAGTCACATCACTGCTTCGTCTACTGCCAAACATATTTAGGATTGTTGATGTCCTTGTTACTTCCAGTTTCACCTTGACAAAGATGTCATGGACCATGTTGAAAATCTAAATTGATTCAACCCCATATCCTGCGTAAAAATTTGCAATACTTCAACTGTACATCATTCGCATACATCCATGCTTTTCATTGGTTGCATTGCTCATTGCATTCTTTCCTTGAAAAATAAAATAAAATAAAATAAAATGAACTTAATCATTGTTATCAAAAAAAAAAAAAAACATGCTTTACGGCACCCTTACCGAACTCGTGCTAGAGCTAGAGTAATGGGTGAAGCAGAGGAGGTGCAAGAGAAGATGAAGGCCGACATGGAGGCCATGAAAGAGCAAATGGCCACAATGATGGAGGCCATGATGAGCATGAAGAAGATAATGGAAGCCAATGCGGTTATAGTTGCCGCTACTAGCGCTGTCGCTAAGGTGAACCCGATGCTCCCATCTGGCCTCAAGCAAATGAATCATCCAACCTCAAATATGGTAGGCAAAGATTTGGGAAGTATGGATGACCCCATGATGTGCAAATTCAAAACAAGCACGCCTTCCCGCCATATGGTTTGCCTCCCAAACTATACACCACCCAATGTGGTGTACATTCCCAATGAGGATGTCAATAACTCCACTCCCATACTCATTAAGAGCCAACAACCTCAATCTGATCATGCACATGTCTCTCGACCCATGGAGGAGACACATGAGATTCCCCACCACGATCTAGCCAACTTCGAGCCTTGCCTCGGATATGCTGCTGAAGGGCAAGCAGTTGGTGGTATACCCCTGCAAAACACTTTGGAGGGCCCTCAATATCATCCACAACTACACCTCTTGCATTCCACGACAAGTAAAAACCCTCATGACTATGGCAGGAATGGGAAAGTTGGATCATCTAGAGGAAAGGCTCAGGGCCATTGAAGGAGGTGAAGATTATGCCTTTGCTAACCTAGAAGAGTTGTTCCTAATACCCAAACATGGTCATTCCCAAGTTCAAGGTGCTGGACTTTGACAAGTACAAGGGGACTACTTGTCTCAAGAACCATCTAAAGATGTATTGTCAGAAGATGGGGGAATACGCAAAAGATGAGGAATTGCTGATACATTCCTTCCAAGAAAGTCTTACAGGGGTAGCTGTTACCTGGTACACTAACTTGGAACCTTCCCGAGTCCATTCTTGGAAGGACCTAATGGTTGCCTTTGTTAGGCAGTATCAGTACAATTTTGATATGGTTCCGGATAGGATGCAACTATAGAACATGTGCAAAAAGGGGGACAGATCATTCAAAAAACACGCCCAAAAGGTGGAGGGATCTGGCGGCCCAGGTGGTACCCCCAATAATGGAAAGGGAGACGATAATCGTGATGGTAAACACATTATCGGTACTCTACTATGAAAAGATGGTGGGCTGTGCACCCTCAAAGCTTTGCAGATTTGGTCTTCGCCAGTGAAAGGATCAATGTGGGTCCGAAAAGAGGCAAATTTGATCATCCTACTAGGACGACTGAGAAAACTGGGGCAAATAAAGAGGGTGAGGATGAGGGAGAAACCCATGCTGTGACTGCCATTCCTGTACGGCCAAGTTTCCCACCAACCCAACAATATCTTTACTCAGCCAATAACAAACTTTCTCCTTACCCACCACCCAGTTATCCACAAAGGCCATCCCTAAATCAACCACAAAGCCTGTCTACCGCACTTCCAATGACGAAGACCACCTTTAGCACAAACCAAAAAAAACACCAACCAAGAAATGGATTTTGTAGCGAAAAGCCTGTAGGATTCACCCCAAATTCCGGTGTCATATGCTAACTTGCTCCCATATCTACTTGATAACGCAATGGTAGCCATAACCCCTGCTAGGTTCCCTCAAACCCCCATTTTTCTGAGGATATGACTCGAACGCAACATGTGCATATCGTGGGGGAGCCCTGGGGCATTCCATTGAGCACTGTATGACCCTCAGGCGTAAGGTGCAAGGTCTAATTGATGCGGGCTGGCTGAAATTTGAGGAGAATCGCGTGTAAATCCTGACATTGACAAGAGATGCCACACAGGGGGCAATTTTGAAAACTGTTGTTAGATGTCTCTAATGACTCATCAGGATTTTCAAGTGCAAGCCATTGGTCAGTTTGCTCAAGCGACCTGTGCTCCTGAGTTTGGACTTCCAAGACCGTTCAATCAGAGATTACTCGTCTTGCACGTTGGTGGGGTTGCCGTAAAACAATGAGTAAAGTTCAAAACAAATAAGTTTCAAAATAAAAAATAAGTTTCAAAATAAAAAAAAATAAAAGGGCATTTGATTGACTGTGTTTTCAAGTAAAAATATAGACGTTCATGTGACCTCATTTTGTCTTTTTAGAGAGAAGTGAGCTATCAAGAATAGGATGTTGGACAAATGGCCTCAGAAAATGGGGGGTTGAATTAAGATACAAAGACTATTCCCCAATTAAACTTTCACTCTCTTTTTGGATTAACACTGCACACAGGGACAACCCTTCCCCTGTGTTCAAGAATCCCCTACAACAAGAGACCCATGATCTCTTAATCCCTTTTCAGAAGTAAGAAGAAGAGAAGAAGAAATCTCTCTTAAAAGGGATAGATTGTACAATGAAGACCAATCAAAATTCCTTATTGAATATGCAAGTGGTTGACCAAGGAATCTTTTTGAGAGGATAAGACAGTTCAGTTCAGAAAAACTCTTAATCTTTTGAGAGGATAAACTTTGTGGGCAATGAAAACTCTCTTTAAATTCGTGCTTCCAAGCCACCTTTGATGCCCATTCATAAACCATTTGAATAGATGTGACTCTTGGAAATTATTTTCCGAAAATCCCCTCTGGTAATCAATTACAAGACTTGTGTAAACGATTACAGGTTTTAAAAATTTGAATATAAACATTTTCAGCTGCTGGTAATCGATTACCAGAGAGCAAATCTCAATTTGAAATGATAGAATTCTTTGGTCAAACCTTTTGTTTTTTTAATTTGGAAACTTCTCCCTAAGATTCTAGAGATCAACTTGATCATATATCTTGATTTTCTTGGATTCTTGGATTCTTGCCTTGAATAAAACTTGGAAGCACTTGATCCTTTGGCATCATCAAAACATCAAAACATCTTGCTTCTACATAGGAGTCATTTGACTTAATCCATCAAAAAATCCTTCAACTATTTCTCGTCCTTGGAAAATTCTTTTTGCAAGAATCAACTGCTTCTTTCATTCTTCCTCACTACGAGGCTATGAAAACAAGACAACGATTGGTACCTCAAAGCCTTACACTGGGGCAATGAGGGGCATCGTGCATGAGCCTCAAGTGAACCTAGGGGCAGATTAGAAGTTCTCACCCAATAGGTTCCCTCCTACAAGGTCATGACGAAAGACAACGATTGGTACCTCAAAGCCTTACACTGGGGCAATGAGGGGCACCGTGCATGAGCCTCAAGTGAACATAGGGGCCGATCAAAAGTTCTCACCCATCGATGTTTTTAACAAAAAAAAAGGGGACAAACCCTAGGATTTCAATGGATTGATTAAACATCAAACGACTCCATTGCCGTCACTCCAAAATGGTCAAGTGACTAAATCAAAAAGAACATACACTCTGAGGGAGTTCCCGGAGAGATTTGCAAAAAGATAGGATGAGGTTGCATGAATTATCACCTCTTTCAAAAGGACAGTCAATCTGTGTTTTCCAAAAAAATTAAATCAAAATCAAAATCACAAAATAGGGAAAGAATGCCATGAACATTGTACAACTTTCCATTACATTGCATTGTTTCATATGAAGTCCGCATTTACCAAATTTCACGACAAAGGTTGCATGCATCTGCATCCCTAAAATTCATGTTAACTGCATAGATTTCCTACATATAATGTCCAAATCTTGTGGATTTGGGATGACCGGCCCTCTCGATGAGTCGATCTCTTGCTTTCTCATAAGGGTGGACCCTTGGGTACTTGTACCTATCACCTTGAGAGGACTACATGTCCTCGCCATCAGAGGACTGCATGTCCTCAACTTGAGAGGACTACATGTCCTCGCCATCAGAGGACCCCATGTCCTCGCCTTGAGAGGGCTGCACGCCCTCACCTCCAGAGGACTACATGTCCTCGCCTTGAGAGGGCTACACGCCCTCACCTTGGGTACTAGTTACCCTCACCGTTGAGAGGACTACACGTCCTCGCCTTGAGAGGACTACACGTCCTCACCATCAGAGGGCTGCACGCCCTCACCATCAGAGGGTTGCACGCCCTCACCTCCAGAGGACTACATGTCCTCGCCTTGAGAGGGCTACACGTCCTCACCTTGGGTACTAGTTACCTTCACCGTCAGAGGGCTACACGCCCTCACCTTGAAAGGACTACACGTCCTCGCCAGCAGAGGGCTGCACGCCCTCACCTCCAGAGGACTACACCTCCTCGCCTTGAGAGGGATGCACGCCCTCACCTTTAGAGGGCTACGTGTCCTCATTTTCAGTGTGCTCGACATCCACACCTTAAAAGAATTTAAGGTCCTCTGCCCTTAAATGCTTAACTGAGACTTGCACTTCCGGTTAAGGGGCCAGTAGTTTCCTTTTAACGGTTCCTGGGCCACCCCCTGATATTGGAGGACGGCCAACTGTGCGAGCACAACCAGAGAGGGAGGCTATCACACAGCTACTATGCATACCGGGGCAAGATTTCACCCGTGCCGCTGCAAAGAGACGAGTGCGAATCATGCGCACCAACATGACCAATCTTACACAGATATAGATGACATTGCTACTTAGCAACATTCTGCCCAGCGACCGCAATGCCAATCTCCCCCTGCAAAAGTATCAGTTGGTCTGTGTCGTCCCGACATGGGTAAGTATGCATATGGTTCAACTGATTTCTGATACCATCTATTGTTTGCAGGGATCGCACCCATAAAGACACCCAGTGGACCTGAAGAAGTCCAACAGGGCCCTGGGGTTTCCAGCTCTGGTTACGGGCCTCTGTCGGCCCTACAGGGCGCCCGTTCCCCCCAGCAAGTTCATGTCGTCGTGACATAGGTAAGTATGCACCTCCCCCAACTGATTTCTGATGTCATCTATTGTTTGCAGGGATTGTGCCCGTAAGACACCTAGTGGACCCGAAGAAGGCCAATAGGGTCTTGAGTTGCCAGCTCTAAATACGGGTCTCTGTCAGTTATAGGGAGTGCCTGTCGCCCCCAGCAAGGTCATCAGGCCCCCCTACTAATCAAGCTTTCATCAAGAAGTACTGCGCCCCCAGGCAGGCGCAGGGCGAAACACCACAGCAGCATTGGGATGGCCGGTAGCGGACAATAGACACACCGCAACCACCTCTAGAGTTCACCTCTGCTCATCCACAAAAAGGTTTGAGTATTGCCTACACCACATGGCCGACCAATAGGCGACCAAGTCCAAAGCCAAAGGTAAGCAAAGTACTAGGTCAGTGACCGACAAGTCATAAGGCGTCCAGCTCAAGACGTTAAAGAAGCGCTACTAGGAGGCAACCTAGTAACTTTTAAATTTCTGCTTACTATTTTATCACCTTTTGTTTCTCAAGTCTTATTGGGACACACCTAGTTGCTCATGATCCTAAGAATTTAAATAAAACGAGCACAAGCTCGGAAGGTAGTCATACCTCACAAAATATATGTATGCGTGTTTAGGTAGTGAAAAATACCTTAGATATGCATGTATGTAAACAAAAAATACTTCACAACATATATATGTATGTTTAGGTAGAAAGATACCTTGGATATGCATGTATATAGCAAAAATACCTTACAAAACATATATATGTATGTTTAGGTAGCAAGATACCTTGGATATGCATGTATATAGCAAAATACCTCATGAAAAAAAAAAGAGAAGAAAAAAAAACAAACAAGAAAAAGAAATAAACAAATAAAAAAAAAAGAAAAAAAAGAGAGAAAAAAGAAAAATAAGTTGTCTAGCTGAAAAACCAACATGCTTTTGAAAAGAGATGACTTCCAACTTTTCTTTGAAGAAAAATTCGCTGATCATAGCTAGTTTTTGGAAAAAAAAATGTGTGTACACCTGAAGGGTGAATGCTGTGAAATTTTCCCGGACGCCCGAAATGGACTTGGATGAATGCACAAATGGATAAAAGAACATATTTTGGAAACATTGGGTTGACTAAAATAAAGGAAATGAATCCTTAGCCCTAGCATCACATGACCATAAAAATTTGACACTTGAGTGTCCGCATAGGTACATGCATGACCAGTTTTGCATAAAGTTTCCAAATCATCATTTTTGCATTTGTGTCATGGAAATAGTGTGGGGCATCCCTTTTATCCTTGAACCAAACCAAACCCCGACATGTATCATGTCTAGCCATTCTACAAACCTTGAGCCAAAATCCTGACTCACCATAAACCTTGACCTAGGGTGAGAATGTCAATCCTTACCCTCGGAAGCAAAAAAGAAAAGAAGGAAAATTTCCAATCAAAGAGAAAGCAAAAAAAGAAAAGAAAGGAAATTCCCAATCAAAGAGTGGGAGAAAGCAAAAAGAAAAGAAAGAAAATTCCCAATCAAAGAATGGGAGAAAGTAAAAAAAAAAAAAAGAAGAAGGAGGAAAGAAAGCCCCTGATCGGGGATCTAAGGAAAAACAGAAGGAATATGCAGAGAGGTCTTTGGACCGGACAATATCTGAACAATACAGAATTGTCACCAAATGAACGAAAAAAGAAGGAAAGGGAACCACGACCTAAAATAGTCTTCTCCCTTTGATTACCAACCAAAATCCCGTGCGCTAGCGACTTTTTTTTTCTCGCCCCGCACTAAACAAAAACAGAAAAAGAAAAAAGCCAGAAAAATCAAAAGCCAAAAACACACAAAAGCCGAAAGAAGAAACCCACCAAAAGAACCCATTCCCAAGGGAAGTCCTATTGATCCATGATCACACATGTAATTTTTGATTTGATAGGAAATAATTTGCAAAGTCAAGTCATGATATATCTATGGTTCGGAATTAGGATGAAACACTTACCTGTGCAAGATTGATACACTTTGAGTGATTTTCTTCTATTTTGTCGAACCCAGTGTTTCCTCTAAATGTTCATTTATAAAATGAAATGCTAACATCCAAAATCTCAGTTAAGGTTATGGGAGATTTCATCAGCAGACTCTCCTTCCCCGGTAGACGCATTGTTTTTCACTCAAAAAAGCATATGCTGCTCTAAATCAGTTGGAATATTTGTCTCCTTGCTAAAGCATGTTTGCATTTTAGTGGAGAAAACACCAAGACTTTTTCAAATCTCACAAGTTATCCAGAACTACGTAGGTCTGAGTTCCTCATTGGAGGATACGTAGGAGCAAGAGCCTCGCTTTTGTCGACCACACCGCCTTTTGTTGCCATGACTCAAGAGCTGGTAGCTCGCGGAGACACCTTACGGTTATCCGCACCTCGTCATTCAGTGACCCCAAGTGTGATTCACGAGCATAGACCAATATGGTCATCTGCGCCCTTTCCGGAGATGTCAGCATTTTCCGATGGAGACTTTTTCAAGTCTCACAAGTTATCAAGAACTACGTAGGTCTGAATTCCTCATTGGAGGATACGTAGGAGCAAGAGCCTTGCTTTTGTCGGCCGCCCCATAATCTTTGTCATACTGACCCTGAGGTCATGTGACATGCACCCTTGTATCATCCAGAGGCGGCGGGCCCGATGATACGCGGAGATACCTTACGGTTATCCGCACCCTTTTGTCATCCAGAGGCGGCGGGCCCGATGACAAGCAGAGACCAAGTTTGGTCATTCTGCACCCTTGTATCATCCAGAGGCGGCAGGCCCGATGATACGCGGAGATACCTTACGGTTATCCGCACCCTTTTGTCATCCAGAGGCGGCGGGCCCGATGACAAGCAGAGACCAAGTTTGGTCATTCTGCACCCTTGTATCATCCAGAGGCGGCGGGTCCGATGATACGCGGAGATACCTTACGGTTATCCGCACCCTTTTGTCATCCAGAGGCGGCGGGCCCGATGACAAGCAGAGACCAAGTTTAGTCATTCTGCACCCTTGTATCATCCAGAGGCGGCGGGCCCGATGATACGCGGAGATACCTTACGGTTATCCGCACCCTTTTGTCATCCAGAGGCGGCGGGCCCGATGACAAGCAGAGACCAAGTTTGGTCATTCTGTACCCTTGTATCATCCAGAGGCGGCAGGCCCGATGATACGCGGAGATACCTTATGGTTATCCGCACCCTTTTGTCATCCAGAGGCGGCGGGCCCGATGACAAGCAGAGACCAAGTTTGGTCATTCTGCACCCTTGTATCATCCAGAGGCGGCGGGCCCGATGATACGCGGAGATACCTTACGGTTATCCGCACCCTTGTGTCATCCAGAGGCGGCGGGCCCGATGACAAGCAGAGACCAAGTTTGGTCATTCTGCACCCTTGTATCATCCAGAGGCGGCGGGCCCGATGATACGCGGAGATACCTTACGGTTATCCGCACCCTTTTGTCATCCAGAGGCGGCGGGCCCGATGACAAGCAGAGACCAAGTTTGGTCATTCTGCACCCTTGTATCATCCAGAGGCGGCGGGCCCGATGATACGCGGAGATACCTTACGGTTATCCGCACCCTTTTGTCATCCAGAGGCGGCGGGCCCGATGACAAGCAGAGACCAAGTTTGGTCATTCTGCACCCTTGTATCATCCAGAGGCGGCGGGCCCGATGATACGCGGAGATACCTTACGGTTATCCGCACCCTTTTGTCATCCAGAGGCGGCGGGCCCGATGACAAGCAGAGACCAAGTTTGGTCATTCTGCACCCTTGTATCATCCAGAGGCGGCGGGCCCGATGATACGCGGAGATACCTTACGGTTATCCGCACCCTTTTGTCATCCAGAGGCGGCGGGCCCGATGATACGCGGAGATACCTTACGGTTATCCGCACCCTTTTGTCATCCAGAGGCGGCGGGCCCGATGACAAGCAGAGACCAAATTTGGTCATTCTGCACCCTTGTATCATCCAGAGGCAGCGGGCCCGATGATACACGGAAATACCCGAGTGGTTATCCGTATAAACATTCTTTTGCTATCTATAAGACAGAACGCTTGATAGCATGCAGAGGCTGACACAGTCTTCTGCACCTTTTGTTCCTCCGGGAACAACAAGTCATTTACATGCGGAAATTTCATGATCACCCGCGACTCTCGTCAACCGAGAGGAGCGAAATTAGTGTCATACACTGATTTTCGTCCGGGGACCTTTGCTTGATGACATGCGACCATTCTTTGGTCCTTGTGAGGTGCTTGGCATCCATCATTAGGCAATTTGTGAAATTCTAGGAACGACAAGTCATGGTCACCCGCGACTCTCGTCAACCGAGAGGAGCGAAATTAGTGTCATACACTGATTTTCGTCCGGGGACCTTTGCTTGATGACATGCGACCATTCTTTGGTCCTTATGAGGTGCTTGGCACCCATCATTAGGCAATTTGTGATATTCCGGGAACAACAAGTCATTTGCATGTGGAGATTTTATGGTCACCCGCGACTCTCGTCAAATCGAGAGGAACGAAATTAGTGTCTTATCTTTACTTTCCTTTTATCTCCAATAAAAGACAAGTAAAGAGGGGCAACTGTCATACCCTAATTTCGTCCGGGGACCTTTGCTTGATGACATGCGACCTTTCTTTGGTCCTTGTGAGGTGCTTGGCATCCATCATTAGGCAATTTGTGAAATTCCAGGACATGCCAGAAAACCAAAAAATATTGATGCACAATCCGTAAGTTTCCGTGACACACCGGAAATCAAATGGAAGCATCGTTGCATAATTAAGTGAGATTCCGTAACATTCCGTAAGTCAAAAAGGGGATGATTATGTAATCCGCAAGGTTCCGTAACATTACGGAAAGAAAACAAGTATCGTTACGAGATTCGTAAGTTTCCGTAACTTTACGAAAAAAGAATCACCAAAAAAGGTAAGGGGGTGAACTTATCAAGATAGGGGTGTAAATAGCAATTCAAATCTAGGCCCTTCTAGAACATTTTGGAAGTTGGGTTGCTTAAGGAGGAAGCAATTGGGCGGCAAGCTCCTCCACGTTTTTGAAAAATGGTTTTCGGGGCTTCCGCGGCTTCCGTAATACTTCCGTAAAATTTCCGAATACTTTGGGTAAGCATATTCCACTTAACATTGGTGAAAGGGAAGAGAAAAAAGATGAAAATCAAATTCGAAAACAGTTCCGTAAGGCTTCCGTAACTTTTCCGTAAAATACGAAAAGGGGGGTGAACTTAGTAATTCGGGTGCGCTTAGAAATCTTCTTCATTAAGTCTTTGGGCGGCAAGCACCTCCCTTTTTTTCTATAAATAGGGGAGGGGGGAGCTGTTTCAAAATGTTCAACCCCTTTGGCACTTCTCTCTCTTTCGAATTTGCTTGGAAAAATCGTTTCCGTGAAGAAAATCTAAGCCAAAGTACTTCCGTAACGCTTCCGTAAGCGATTCTGTGGAAATTCCTCATCGTTCTTCGTCGTTCTTCACCGTTCTTCATCCATTCTTCGTTCGTTCTTCGTTCTTCAACGGGTAAGTTTTCGAATTCGAGACTTTCAATTCATTTCTTGTTTTGTGTACTTTCACTTTAATTTCGTTTACTTTCAGTTTTCTTTTCTTCCGTTTTTAACGTGCTTTAACCATTTATTTAAGCCGTTTTCTCGTCTAATAAATGATAAAATGAATTTCAACCGATCATTTGTGTTGTAATCTCGTTTAATCACTGTTAAAACGAAATCTAACCGATCGTTCACGCTATAACCTCGGTTAAACCAAAAAAAGTAAAATAATAATAAAATAATCAAAATATCTTGAAAAATAATAATAAAATAATCAAAATATCTTTGAATAAAATAATAAAAAAAAATCAATCGAACGTTTTTCTTTGGAAGTTTCCTTGAATGAATTGATTAATAACCAAAGTGAAACTAAGACTAAAATCAACTCACAAATCAAGTTTTTTTCCGAAAAATCACTAAAAACCGTTTTAAGGTCCAACGCCTTAAACGGTCCTCTTTGCTTTTATCGGTTAACATGGACCGTTCAAAAGCATAAAATCAACATGTGACTTTACCGCTTTTGCAAGAACTACGTAGGTCTGATTTCCTGATCGCAATTGAGGATACGTAGGAGCAAAAGCCCCGCTTTTGTTGACCACCCCAAGAGATCGTTAATGGTCCAAATGCCTTAACGTTTCTCTCCTTTCAAAAACAAGAGATCGTTAATGGTCCAACGCCTTAACGTTTCTCATCTTTCAAAATCGAAAGACCGTTTAATGGTCCAACACCTTAAATGACCTTTTGTTCAAATAAAAAACATATTTTGCAAAAAAGACAAAAAACAAACTTAAACCAAACACTTTATTCCGAAAGAACTACGTAGGTCTGATTTTCTCATCCCAATTGAGGAATACGTAGGAGCAAAGGGAAACACCCTTGTCGACCACAAAAAGAGAAAAAATATAAAAAGGGTATAAAGGATATAAGAACATAAAAGGGAAGGTAAAAATCAAAGTCATGTTTGCACATTTGATTAAAGGCTGCCGTCCCTTGTGACGGACGTGTGGGGTGCTAATACCTTCCCCGCGCATAAATACAACTCCCGAACCTTTCACTTAAAAGTTCGTAGATCGCGTCTTTTCCGGTTTTTCCGACGTTTTCCTCAAATAAACGTTGGTGGCGACTCCGCGCGTATTCCTTTCGTGGAACACGCATCCCGCGAGTCACGCGTCGCCCTCCCGCCGAAGGGTAGGTTGCGACAACGACAAAAGTAAAATCCTTAAAAGAGTAATTTTTAATTGGTAAAGTTTTAGGAATAATTAATTCAACCCCCTCTTCTTAATTATTCTGAGGCCACTCGATCCAACAAACTCATGAAAGGGGTTCTAAAAGGAAAAGAGATTAAAGCAATGAGGATTCTCAAGACTACGAAACTCTAGCAACCAATGATCTTCCAAAAGAGTGGAAAGCTTCCAGAAATCATCCTCTTGACAACATTATTTGTGATATTTCTAAAGGGGTAACAACTAGACACTCTCTCAAAGATTTATGCAATAACATGGCATTTGTTTCTATGATAGAACCTAAAAATTTAAAAGAAGTCATAATAGATGATCAATGGATGGTTGCTATGCAGGAAGAGTTAAATCAATTTGAGAGAAATAATGTTTGGGAACTAGTTTAGAAACCACATAACTACCCCATTATAGGAACAAAACGGGTATTTAGGAATAAGTTAGATGAACATGGCATATTCATTAGAAATAAGGCTAGGTTAGTTTTAAAAGGATATAATCAGAAGAAGGAATAGATTATGAAGAAACTTATGCTCCTGTTGCAAGACTAGAAGCCATTAGAATGCTCTTAGCTTATGCATCCATTATGAATTTTAAACTTTATCAAATGGATGTTAAAAGTTCCTTTTTAAATGGACTAATTCAGGAAGAAGTATATGTAGAACAACCTCCATGTTTTGAAAATTCAGATAAGCCAGATCATGTTTATAAATTGAAAAAGGCACTATATGGTTTAAAACAAGCCCCTATGGCATGGTATGAAAGACTAAGCAAATTTCTCATAGAGAAAAACTTTTCTAGAGGAAAAGTGGATACCACTCTATTCATAAAGAAAAAGGATGATGATATTCTATTAGCTCAAATATATGTTGATGATATTATTTTTGGATCCACTAATGATTCTTTGTGCAAGGAATTTTCTCTTGATATGCAAAGCGAATTTGAGATGTCAATGATGGGAGATTTAAACTATTTCCTTGGGTTACAAATTAAACAAACCAACGAAGGCATATTTGTCAACCAAGCCATCTACTGCAAAGAACTGATCAAAAGATTTGGGATGGAAAATTCAAAGCACATGGCCACACCCATGAGTACTAGCTATTACTTAGATAAAGATGAATTTGGTCAGTCTATGGACATAAAACAATGTTGAGGTATGATTGGATCTCTTCTCTGTTTAGTGTATGCATGTGTGCTAGATTCCAATCCAATCCCAAACAATCACACTTGATTGCAGTAAAAAGGATTATCAGATATCTCTTAGGAACTATTAACCTAGGATTATGGTATCCTAAAAACTCTACATGCAATTTAATAGGTTATTCTGATTCGGATTTTTCCGAATCCAAAACTGACAGAAAAAAGCACTAATGGAACTTTCCATTTTATAGGATCTGCTCTTGTTTCATGGCACAAAAAAAAGCAAAATAGTGTTGCTTTATCCATTGCCAAAGCAGAATATATTTTTGCTGGCAGTTGTTGTGCACAAATCTTATGGATGAAGCAACAATTGTCTGATTATGGGATTATTCTTGATCACATACCTATTAAGTGTGACAATACCAGTGTCATAAATCTATCCAAAAACCCAGTAATACATTCTAGAACAAAGCATATACAGATTAGGCATCACTTTTTAAGGGATCATGTTCTTAAAGGCGATTATGTTTTAGAATTTGTAGATACTAAAAATCAATTTGCTGACATCTTCACTAAACCTCTCCTAAAGGAAACATTCTTTGCTATTATAAGAGAACTTGGTCTTTTAGATATTAGTGATTTAGATAAATAAATGTTCATTAAGTTTTCTTTTGTCTTGTAGCTATGTCTGTTAGTCTATGATATATGTTTGTTATTTTATGTCATTTCCATGCACTTTGGATTTTTGATGTTGCCAAAGGGGGAGAGAAAATGGGTATTTTAGAAATCAAGAACACAATTTAAATTTAAGCATGAATTCAAAAAGAAAGGGGGAGAAAGATATGAGTGAACGATATAACAAATCTTGCATGTATTCTCTTGATTTCAGGATTGTCATCATCAAAAAGGGGGAGATTGTAGAAGCAAAGCTTTCAGGCTTATTTTGATGATGCCAAAACTCAAGTCAAGAATCAAGATTCAAGCAAGTTTCAAGAATCAAAGAGTCTTTCAATCAAGAATCAAGATTCAAGCAAGTTTCAAGAATCAAAGAGTCATTCAATCAAGAATCAAGATTCAAGTAAAGAATTAAGAGAAGACTCAAGATATGCAAGAACCATTAAGAAAAGTATAAAAAGAGTTTTTCAAAATATTGAATAGCACAATTTGTCCAAAAGAATTTTTCAAAGAAAAATCTTTTACCAGAGTTTTTTACTCTCTGGTAATCGATTACCATAAGGTCGTAATCGATTACCAGAAGCCCAAACAGTTTTATAACTGTTTTACAAAGTAGTAATCGATTACCATGGGCATGTAATCGATTACCAATGTTTTTGAATGTTGAATTCCAAATTTCAAGAGTCACAACTTGTGATAAAACATTTTCAAAACTTGTGTAATCGATTACACAACATTTGTAATCGAATACCAATGTTTCTAAACGTTGGTTTTCAAATCTAAACATGAAGAGTCACAACTGTTGATGTGTAATCGATTACACTATAATGGTAATCGATTACCAGTGACTGGTTTTGAAAAATAAATTGCCAAGAGTCACAATTTTTAAAGTGACTGGTTTTTTGAAGAATTTGCCAAGAGTCGCAACTTTTAAAGTGACTAGTTTTGAAGAGAGTCACAACTTTTAAAATGACTAGTTTTGAAGAGAGTCACAACTTTTAAAGTGACTAGTTTGGAAGAAATTGCCAAGAGTCACAACTTTTAACATGGTTTCTTCAAGAGCCATCAAATGGCTATAAATATATGACCTTGGCACGAATTTTAACTAAATTCATTCAATCATTCTCAACATCTTTCTAAGAGTTTTTGTTCAAATACTTGCTTTGTCAAGAAAAGTTTATTCGGACAAAAACTTGTGCTATTCTATTTTCCTCTCATCCTCCATTCTTACAAAAAGCTTTTCAAGAGACCTACTCTTGTTGACTGTTTTTCAAGAGACCTACTATTGGTGACTGTTTTTCAAGAGAAAGTCTTCTTGGTTGAACACTGAACACAAGAGACCAACGTTCCTTGGGTTCATTGCAAGAAGCAGGATTTTCTCCTTGGTTAAACACTGGACTCAAAAGACTAACCGCTTTTGGGTTCATTGCAAGAAGCGGATTTTCTTCTTGGTTGATTACTGGACTCAAAAGACTAACCGCTTTTGGGTTCATTGCAAGAAGTGGGTATAACTTCTTGGTTGTAATCACTGAATACAAAGGAAGGGATTCATTTGTGGTTCATTGCTTGTAAAGGATTTTACAAGGATAGTGGAAATCTCAAGCAGGTTGCTTGGGGACTGGATGTAGACTCGAGTTGTAGCCGAACCAGGATAAATCTGGTTTTGCATTCTCTCTTCCCTTATCTCTTTTACTTTTTGTTGTCTTTACATTTTCGCAGGTTATTTTCCTTCATTTATTATTTCAGTAACTTGTTAGCAAAGAAATAATTGAATCTAGGGAATAATTAAGAAAGGGAAAATTTCAATTAGGAATAGTCAACAAAATCTTAATTCAACCCCCCTTCTTAATATTTCTGAGGCCACTTGTTCAACATTATTTACAATGTACGTTCAACAACGGTTATTCCAAAAACGTCGTTATTAAATGTGCGGTGGCTTTTTGGTAAGTATGACTACCATTTTAATGTTAGTTTTCATAAAACCGTTTTTGAATAATGTAAAACAAAAATGGTTTTTACGAAACCGTCTTTGTTTATGTTTGAATTTGAAATTTTTTTAAAAATTGAAAGCGATGGGTCCTCTCATTTTGCGTGCTTTCCTCTTCCCAATACCCACTTTCTCTCTTCTTATTCATGTGCATGTTTAGCACGTATGCTATGATTGAGTAGTCCGTCGGTCTCCATTCCCCAATAAACAAAACCTAGAGAAAGGAGGAGGAGGAGAAGAGAGCATTGATGGGAGAAATCGAGTAGTGCGTGAACCCCGACAAGAGTGAGCAATAGAAGCAGCTGCATAGCAAGGTTCCAAAGGCGAGTACATCGTTCATGTTGGCACACGCTGGTAGGGGGAAATTTTCATGTTGGCGGAGTCCAGTGAGCATGCGACTGGTGATGGCTCAACGGTGTCGCTCGCGGAGCTTGGTGCACTCTTTCTCCTTCTCCCTCTACTTATTCACCTTGTCGCCGGTATTGGTGGTGACCGATGACACCGTGAAGCCCCACGGACGGTGGGGCTGAGGGTGGGGTTCAGGGTGGAAGTTAGGGTGAGCTAAGTAATCAGAGTTGTGGTCGCTCTAAGGGTCGAGATCTTGCGTTGAAGCATCATCGTTTATGCTCTTCATCTTCATAATTCAATTTTCACGATTCTCACTCACCTTCTCGCTTCATACACTTGACAGACACACTATTTCTGACGACTAAACTCAATGTCATTTTCTGAAATGAAATTGGCCCAACATAAACAACACCTCCTGGTTAGTGCTTCTTGGGCCTTGATTTGTTAAACCTCCGTGTAACTAACAAAAAGGTTTAAATAATTGGTGCACTTGTACTTTCTAGTTTTGAGGGTTAGATATATGTTATAACAGACCACATAGATTCATGTTGGAAACATATATAAAATGTTATACTAACATGTATGATGCATGTGTCTTATTTGTTTATACTGAATCAACATTCTTATTATATTTTGAATGATTGTAATTCCATTTCAATTTTATCGTATTAAACTAAGGAAGATTAGCTCACTTTGTTGAACAAAATACATAAATTGTTATAAATTCTTTGATACTTATTTTTAATTTTTATGAATCCTCACCACATTGGCCATGTGATCCTAACCACCTAACAAACTTTCCTACCAAGATCAAGGTATTTAAAAAAATTCAAGGGCCAGGTATGAACAACTCTCTAAACATCTTCAACTTCTCCTCCTCTTATACTCACTGACATGATTGTTAGAGTCATTGCATTGTGTATTGTTGTCGTGGATCATCAAATTCATATCTACAAGCAGGGGAAGGGCCCCGTGGCGGTGTTCAAGCCGGCGATGGGCGGCTGGGCGGCTAGGAGTAGGACCAGCTTGAGGTCAGGGAGGATATCCTCGAGAAGCACGACATGAAGTCGGTCTTCACGTTCAATCCCACCTTTGCGGACCACAGCCTTCCGATCCGGTTCAATCCTAGAAATGGTAGGTCCATTCCGTTGTTTTGCCATTATTTTCATTTCATTTTTACCTTCTGCAAACAAGATTTTGCAAGAAAATGGATGGTGTTCCTATAGAGTGTTGGGCTATTTTCTTCTTGGCACTATCAAAATATTCTCCCGAAAGGTTGAACATGTGCTTGAGGACTGCAACGAGGTTCTCCAAAAATTATACTTCTTTTTTTTGTAAAAAAAAATTATTTGCAATAAAAAAAATTATACTTCTTTCCAGTTAGTTATCTCTTATCTTGAAGAATCATTTTATTCTATAATTATATTGAATATTTCATCTCAAGTGGTTTGTGGATATTGTTCTTTGATTTTATATATGCTTTTTTGCAACCTTATTATTATTCTTCAGTCGCTTTTCTTTGCTCGATTGGAAAATTTTCCTCTTTTCTTTTATGTGATTTTAATTTGTGGTCTTTAAATTGGTGATTGAGACATGTGGGGATGGGTTCTCTTTGAGTGGGATTTTAGATTGATACCTCCTCACACAAAGCAAAGTGGCATCAAGTTGGACTGTGGATTGGGTTCTAGTGTAGCATAATAATAATTGAAGAAAGAAAAATCACTTATTTTTTCCCAAAAAGAATGTTATTTTATGATTGGATGTTCTTACCTGCATCTCAGGACTGTGGATTAGCTTGGTGTGGAGGCAGCTGTTATTTCAAGTAAGTTGCTTTTTTATCATAATGGTTAAGTTGTTCTTACCAATGAGCTGTGGATAAGCTATTTTTACCAATGAGCTTTCTGATATATTGTGTTGTATGTGTTTGTTAAAATTACTATGAGAGTACAAGTCTTGTGTTTTTCTTAACTTGAAGGTATATATACTGTGTATTAACTTGTGTTTGTTAAAATTACTCAATAACGAAATTTTTTGTTTATATCGAAAGGCAAGAATAAGATCTACATGCATACATTGAAAAATAATCTCCATAGGGATTATACTAAGTATAACATGTATGGCAAGATTGAGCTTCATCTTATTCCCTATATATATATATATATATATATATATATATATATATAGGGAATAAGAGAAGATTTGATAGAAAACTATGAAGGGAGCTTACCTTCAATTATTCCCATCTCTAGTTTGCATCAAATAAGATGATAGATCGAGGATGATAGAGTTCTGATTTTAGTTTCCCAAATCTAATTTGACTTAAACTACAAATCCATTTCAGTATAGCGGTTCCACTAATATTTCACATCATTAACATTCAATGGTGTACTAGTGTTTCAATCATTAAATTTCCATTGTATCATCAATAGTCACTGCCACTAAATGAACAACTTCTATTTCTTAATTTGTTGTTCTCAACAAATTTTACATGGTGTATGTATGATATAGATGTTATAAAAAAAAGAAAATTAACCACCATTCCTTTTAGCTGATCAATAGTGTATTATGTATATATAAGAAAGAAATATATAAAGAAGGTAAAGTGGGGAGGAATCACTTGCAATGAATTAACAATAAAAATGTTGTAATGATATTCTCTTTTCTTTTTTTTTGACAGGGCTGTAATGATATTCATGATTAACAATATTGGAGTCCACTTTCTTTTCTACCTCTAAAACTAGTAAACATATATCATTTTAGTGTATTTCCTTTGGCCAAAATCAGCATAACTCAGTAGGCATATATTTGGTCAAGTTCTAGAATAAAATCACATCCTATAGAGTTTATTAGTAGTTATGTATAAATTTCCATTAGAATGCAACCTATTTTATTCCCTAGAAAGCAGAGCTACTAACCTACATACAGTGATTTATCACTGTCTAGCTGTGTAAAGAATTAAATATGATCTATCAACTATAACACATGTTCATTTCTATTACTAAAGTACATAAAATCTGCTCACGATTGCAGTCCCTATTGGTACAACTTAAAAGTAAATGATTCTAAAATGTGAGAAATGATTTCTTAGTATTTTCTTTTGGCATTATCAACATCTAAATTCTTTAAGTGAAGTTATAGTTTTTAAATTTATTGTTATAATAATGTAATATAAATATATTTTTTTTCTTCCTCAAACAAAAATATTTTTTAAAACACATCATATTATATGCTTAACACAATGCATTTGAGAAGTGGGCTTTTTAGCATAGATCATTAACCCACGAGTTCAATAATTTTTCTTTCCGTGCTACTTGCAAGCTTTTTTAGTAAGTTGATTTATTGATCAATTCTTGAATCTTCCTCGTCAAGTAATGTAAATTACATAAAATAAATGACAAGAGATTCGATAATTTTCAGATTTAGTTCAATAAAAATAGTTTTTGAATAAAGCTAAAAAAGGCACAACTTTATTTGTTTTTTCCTTGTGACACAAATTTTTCTAGTTAACTAAGGTTATTTAGTATAATCAGATTCATTGTACTCATTGCTTGGAGACAAAATGATAGACCAACTATATTTTCTATATAAGAAATTATTCAGTAACTACTTTAGAAAATTTTGTGATTAATTGCACAAATTTGACTCTTTTTTTACTTTGTTATTTTTGGATTGTAGCTGTTAGTTTGCCAGCTACACGTTGATATGCAGGTCTCATAAAATGAGGACCATTTATTTTGCAAGCACAAGCCATATACTTTTAATAAGGAATGTCAGTGATTTAATTTTTTTGTTGTAAGCTTAATTTTTTTGTTTCTAAAAGGTAAATTATTATTATTATTATTATTATTATTATTATTATTATTATTATTAATATTATTATTATTATTATTATTATTATTATCAATCTTCAAATTGTTATAGGTTCTCTGATTTTATATGTACCACTTAACTGAGATGATGATCAATGCAAACTGGTTTGATCTTAGATGGTATATATATAGTATATACCTTATGTTTGCGACATTCTATGCACACACAAAGACAAGCCACCAAAACATGTGTCCCTCTTTGTATTCAGTTAAAGATATCTCCTTTTAACCTTTGTTAAGTTTCTCTAATTTAACTTCCATTTTATAGCTAAAGATTCAGAGAGGAGGAGTTCAACAAGTATAGTCACATTAGTTGTTGCTTTAATGGCAGTTGATGCTCTTTTGGCATTATCTGCTATAATCATTAGCTTGATTTCTATAAGAAATGGAAAATTTCAGCACTTGATTTTCAGGAAATGTAAGTATTCTATGGCATTATACTTTTTTTTTTCTCAGCAAGCATTATATTGTTTTTGTTTTGCTTATAGTTCCTACACTCAGTCTAAAAGATTTTTTATGCTATCATTCATCATAAATTGTTTGACTTTAATAATAATTATCTTGTAAGTCATCATGATATCTAATGGTTGATACTGAATTTGAAACTTTTAATATAGAAATTAAATTCATTATTTATCAATGCATCAGTTGAAAGTTGGTTACCTATGCCAAGGATGAGTTTACATGTTGTAGGTATATATACATTAACATTCTATGTGTTCTTCATAACAATAATTTAGTTCAGATTTCTGAGGTTTCAGATATCAGACACTTTTTTCAGCATAATTAGCCTGTTTAGTTTAAAAATAGGTTAATTTGTTAAGTGGATTCTAAGAAGCAAGCAATTGACGCTAATGATACCATTTACAGGTTTAATGAAACTTATGTTCAATTGACCAAATATTAGTCTATTTTATAGCATTTTGAACTTACTTGATCAACTTGCATCTAGTCCGATCTAAGCACTTCCTCTTTTTATTTATTTAACTTTGTCGTTCTATTCTTTGTATTCAAGGTTGTGAAGGCAACATTAGTGAACTTCTATGAGACACTGAGATTTGAGTTGAAAGATGAGGTTGGAATAACGATAGCCACATGTGGTTGGATTGGAAGTGAAATGACGCGGGGCAAGTTCATGCTAGAGGAGGATGCAGAGATGCAGTGGAAGGAAGAAAGAGAAGTAAGTAGTCCATACATGATGGTGCTTTTTGTTTCATTTGCACATATATGGTAGTTACAATCAAGAGGACTTGGATATTATTACTATTAGAAAAAAGCTAAAAAAATTAATTACTCATGTTGATACTTCCAAATAGCAACAACTTACCATCTTTGCTATGTCCATAAACAAAGTTGGTTTGATATATTTGAAATTTACTACCATGTAATACAATTATGAAACAAGTTATCCATGCTCTTGAATTGTTAATACTGAATATAGATTTTGATTATTGATGAATTAGGTGCATGTGATTGCCACAAGGGGCAAGAAGAGCTTCTAAGGCAGTTTTTATTTGAATCATCTTAGAAAGTACTTAGTCCACTAAGGACTTTTTCAGACGGTTATTAGTTAACAACCGTCTTAAAAAGTTTAACTTTTTTACGACGGTTGTTCTATAACCGTCATTAAAGATTGCAACTTTCAACAACTTTTGATATAACGACAATTATAAATTGTTGTTAAATGTCTCTATTAACTGTCGTTAAATGTCTTTTTTGCAGCAGTGAGTTGAACCATTTATAGAGCGCACTGTGACTAGGACCAAAATGGCTAAGCCAACATAAGTTCCCCCTTTGATTAGGTAGCACCCTACTCCAAGGCCTAGTTTTGCATTTTGAGGCAAGACTTTAACATTTTTCTTTTGTTTTTTCAGCTGAGCTAGTTTTCACTATAATTAAGGTATGATTGTATTCACTTTGAACTTGAATATCTTCTTAAGCTTGTTTTTATTATAATTCTATATCAATTGTTCTTCTTAAGTTAAGATAAGTAACTTTAACATTGTTTTCAGCTAAGATTTATATACTTATGTTCTTTTTAAATGCAAAATCACTAGATGGATGACCATGATGACATTGACATCTTGGCCTCTAGCACAACAGGAGAAATGTTACCGCCTCGCTTTGTAGGGCGTAAAAATCAATCTATTGCATGGGATCACTTTGATAAATTGTCAAACCCCAATCCTTTATCCCTATCTAAATGGTTACTGTGGTGCTTTGATCAAATATAGTAGTGGAACAACTATCATGCACACTCATTTAGACACATGCAAGAAGAAATCAGACATCACGAGCAAGATGCAAAAATCAAATTCTTCTTCAACAACCATTACACCCTTTCTTGTTGTCATCTCACACACTATCTTGGCATGAGATGTTCTTAGTCTTTGGAGTAGTGAAAAAGTAAAATTGAAGAGCTTTTTTTCTCAACATTGTCAAAGGGTTTGCCTTACTACAAACACATGGACTTCGTCGCAAAATCTGACTTATATGAGTTTGATGACACATTTCATTGACAATGACTGGATGTTGTAAACGAAAGTGGTAAACTTTTGTCAAGTCAAAAGTCACATAAGAAAGAATTTGGCTAGGATGGTTGAGAGTTTCTTAAGTAGTTGGGGGCTAACCTGTGTTCTTTCATTGACGGTTGACAATGACACCTTAAATGATAAAGTAATTGAATATCTGCAAAAGAGGCTAATGACTTGGAATCATTTGGTGTTGAATGGAAATTATCTTCATATGCGATGTTGTGCACATATTATTAATTTAATTGTGCAAGAAAGTTTCAAAGAGGATATTGCAGCTATTATAGGGTTCGTGTTGTTGTCAAGTATGTAAAATCCTCCCCTTCTAGATTGTCTAAATTCAATGAATGTGTTGCGCATGTAAACATTGAATATAAAGGCCTTGGTCACTTAGACGTAGAAACTAGATGGAATTCTCCTTACTTGATGTTGGAAGCCATTTTAAAGCATCATAAGGCATTTGAGGAGTTCGAATTGAGAGACAAAAAATTCATGGGCATGGCTCCTACATATAGTGATTGAGAATTTGTGCATTCAATCTTGCCATTCTTGGAGATTTTCTATGATGCTACGTTACACATTTTTGGTTCATCTTATGTGACAAACACTACATATATGTTTGAGGCCTTTGGGATTGGAATGAAAATCATGGAAATGTCTACTTCCAGGGGTGTGAATATGAGTGAGAATGATGGCTGTATGCATGAAGGAAAAATATGGTAATTATTGGGGCAATCCTAATCATATAAACACGCTATTGATTATCTCTCTTGTGTTGCACCCAAGTTACAAATTAAAATTCACAAATTGGCTTATTGCTGAACGTTTTGATGGTGAATGGGGTGAATTGACTTGTAAGTTGAGGTATAAAGTGGAATCTAGCTTGAGATCACTTTTTGGAGTATAGTAGTTGTGGTGATGAGTTTGAAGTTAGCTCACAAGAGGCTTAAGCTCAACCTAGTGCAAGGATTGAGAATGATCCTTATGGCTATAGTCGATATTTCCAATCAACTAGATCTAGTACATCTGAATTAGATATATACTTGGAGGATGCTAGAGATAGTTGTAACACCCGATTTTTTCGTAAAATAAATTTTAAAAAATATTTAAAAATAAATAGAGTTTTAGAAAAATTGTGAGGTTTTTATAATTAAATAAATAAGGAGAAATAACTTTATTAAAATAATGGTTTGAAGGAAAATACAAAGGATATTTGATTTATTCATTTGATAGGAAATAAAATAGTATTTATTTATAAAATAATAAATAAAGAAAAATAGAATAAATAATAGGCTGAGAGTACCCTATCTATAAATAGAGACATGTTAGGTCAGTTTTCAGAGTGACGATAGTCTCTACCCTTCCTCTTCCTCTCAATTTCGTTTTTTCTTCTCCTCCCAAAACCCTCTCTTTTTACCGCATACACTCCAACCTGTCTCAGTAAAATGATGATCCCGGACTCATTAACCTTTGGATCATCGTGAAATATAAACCAAAGTTTTGGAACTTATTTCTACATAGACTCACCATTGGGATTGTTAAGATAATGTCTGTGGTAAAAGAAATGTCCCTCGCACTAAGCATTTCCTTTTCCAGCAGGCACCCAAAACCTGTCCGAGTAAAACTACGATTCCAGACTTGTCAACTGTTGGATTGTCATGAAACTTGGACATTGGCTTTGGAATCCAGTTTTGTATATTCTCCCCATTGGGATTTGTGAAATAACATTTTTGTAGAGAGAAATTAGTCTCACACGTTGATAGTAAAATGGAGGCTACAATCTCTTCTCCTTCTCTCTAACGCTTGAAAACCCTAACAAAACAAACAGAGGAAAAGCATGAGAAATCTTAGGGAACTGCTAGAGATATCGTTATCATTTTCGGACTACACACATGAGCCTTCTTAGATGTAAGAGATGAGTTTATCGCAATTGGGGTTAGAATGAACATGTGTAGGAATCCTTAGGGGATCAAATTGGGATTTATTTTGGGATTTTTATTGTATTGTAATTCTTTCTGTATGATTATGTAAATTGTTTGAGGGCTTTTACTCCCCGTGTTGTGAGAAACATTTTTGTATGATTTGTTTGTGTTTTGGATAATATTTAACATGATAAATAAATATATTGGGCTCGTAAAATTGTGATTGAAATTGTGTATAAGTGATAAATTAAATATATGATGAATTGTGAAATAACACGTTGCTTTGAGATTATAACATTGTTATTGAGATTGAGTATAAGTTCAAAGTTGAATCTGTTAATTTGTGAGATATACGTAAACATGTGATGGTGGATTGTGACATTATGAGATGTTAAATTATGGACATGAGATTTGGTTGTGAAAAAGTATGTGGTTAACACTTGATGTGACAATACTTGTGTTGTGAGTTGTGAATTATACAATAACTCGACCAGTGTTTACCTTGAGAAAAGTATTTATGCGCAGTGTTAAAGGGAAAGTGTAGG
The DNA here is from genome assembly GCF_000004515.6 of Glycine max. Taxonomy (NCBI): domain Eukaryota; kingdom Viridiplantae; phylum Streptophyta; class Magnoliopsida; order Fabales; family Fabaceae; genus Glycine; species Glycine max. Next base: position 25,714,040 of record NC_038256.2, on the reverse strand, counting down.
ATTCCTAGTTAGGAACCAGTATTAAATTGTAACGCAATGTGTTGAACGTGTTTGAAACACAAGTGTGAAGTCGTGTGTATTGTATAATTCATAAGCAGTGTCTACGTGCAAAAATTGTTTTAGGGGTTGGACTTGAATCAGGAATATGAGGCCTTAAAGGATTCTTCAAAGTCTAGGTCTTAGGGGTAAAGGTACTCGGTTTGAGTGCTCTTTTAAGCTTATGTTGATCCCATATGGTTGGAACATTCTCGCAAAACAGAGTGACCTGACATACCCAGTGTGCCTTGTTATGTACTCCTAAGCGCCCAGGGTGGTTTTTCACTAATATGTATCACCTTGCATATAGGCTTGAGGCTTAGTATAATTGTTGCATAACGCTTGCTAATTGTTTATTATGAAATTGATTGGTATTATTACTTCTTGATCCAAGTGTGTGATTCACATGTAATGTGATTGGTGATTGAAAAATGAATTTTAAATGATAAAGTGATGAAGTGACGTGAGTTGTATTAAGTTGAGCTATGTTATAAATACTTATATAATTTATTTGGATTACTTCTTTGTTTATTTGTATTTTTTTAGAAATATGATAACTAACTCCTGTTAGACAAGTGGCCTAAGATATCTTAAGAAGGGGGGGGTGAATTAAGATATCACAAACTTTTTCCTAATTAAAAATTCTATTTTGATTTTAACCCAAATCCCAAGATTCCTTTCAAAATGAATTCCTAAATAATTATGCAAATTAAACTTACTAAATAGAAGCAATAAGCAATAATAAATAAAAGAGTTTAAGGGAAGAGAAAATGCAAACTCAGATTTATACTGGTTCGGCCACACCCTTGTGCCTACGTCCAGTCCCCAAGCAACCCGCTTGAGAGTTCCACTATCTTGCAAAAACCCTTTACAAGTTTTGAACCACACAAGGACAACCCTTCCTTTGTGTTCAGATTGCTTTAAAAGAAGAGACCCTCGGTCTCTTAATCCCTTTTCAGAAATAAGATGAAGAGAAGAAGAAATCTCTCTTGAAAGAGATAGATTGAACAATGGAGCACTCAAAATAATTCCTTATTGAAATGCAAGTGTATTGGCCAAGGAATTTTTAAGAGGATAAGATAATTTTGCTTTTGAGAGGATAAGACCTTTTTGTTCTGAAAAACTCTGAGCAAATTCGTGTTCCAAGTCACATATAAATAGACCTTTGATGGCCATTCAAAAACCTTTTGGACAGATGTGACTCTTGGAAAATATTTTCTGAAAAGCTCCTCTGGTAATCGATTACAAGACTTGTGTAATCGATTACAGACTTTAAAATTTGAATTAAAACGTTCTGTAACTGCTGGTAATCGATTACCATCCATTTGTAATCGATTACACATTGTAAGATTTGACTTCAAATTTTTAATGATTGTTGTAAATATTTTCAGCTGCTGGTAATCAATTACAATCCTCATGTAATTGATTACATGCTTTAAAAAATATTCAAAATCATTATTAAAAGCGTTTCAGGAAGTGTTATGGCCACTGGTAATCAATTACATCCTCTGGTAATCAATTACCAGAGAGTAAATCTCTTGTAAAAATATTTTAGCTTAAATTCATTGGCCAAACCTCTTGTTGTTTCAACTTGGAATTCCCTTCCTAAATCTCTAGAGATTTTCTTGATGATGTATCTTGAATTTCTTGGATTCTTGTCTTGAATTAAACTTGAGAAGTGCATGATCCTCTTGAATTAAACTTGAGAAGCACATGATCACATGGAACCATCAAAACATCAAAGTCTTTGCTTCTACAATCTCCCCCTTTTTGATGATGACAATTTAATTCCTGAAATCAAGATACAAGATAGAATATATTCAAGATATAACATTCACTCATTCCATACTCCCCCTATGTTTTGGAATTTATGATCTCTTGATTTCTAAGCTTCTAATTTCTAAGTTTCTAAACCCTGTTTCTCTCCCCCTGTGGCAACATCAAAAAGCCAAAGCACGTGGTAAGCAACATAAGGCAGAAGAATAATAATCAAATATAACTAAAGTTCACATAATTATTCTTAAGTCAAAACCAAATAGAATCCATTCATATGATACTAAGTGCCAAATACTGAAATATAAATAAAGTTCAGAGAATAAAGACTTAAAAACGTAGCCAAATACACGGCTTAAAATAAAAGATAATAATAATCGAACTCTAGGAAGGTGGTGGAAGGTCAAAGCACCGACGAAGATAACTCACATCATCTTCAAACTGAGTGATGCGGGTATCCAAGTATTCTTATGAGTAATAAATAGTGTCCAAGTATATCTAGAATAATATCAACAATGACAAGTGCATAATAGCTTCCACCAAAACTCATAATTCTAGAAGGACCAAACAAATCCATATGTAACAATTGTAAGGGTTGAGTAGTTGAAACAATGTTTTTGGATTTGAATGAAACTCTAGTTTGTTTTCCCTTTTGACATGCATCACATAGTCTATTTCAAATTTCAATTTAGGCAAACCGACAACTAAATCTTATGAAATTAATTTATTTAAGTGTTCCATGTTTATGTGAGCAATTCGTTTATGCCATAGCCATGGATCATCATCTTTGCTAAGAAAACATTGATTATTATCTAGTTTATGGCTTAAGTCTATATAAACATTGTTGACTCTATACCCAATATGCTTTATATTAGTATCATGTTTATGTTCTATGAGACATTTTTGAGAATCAAATGATACTAGATAGCCTTTATCACATAGTTGACTAACACTAAGCAAGTTGTGCTTAAGGAGTTCAACAAGTAGACCATTTTCAATTGAGTTTATTCGTACCTATTTTTCCTACTCCAAGAATTCTACCTTTGTTGTTATCACCATAAGTTACATGCCCACTTTTCTTGGGAGAGATATGTGAGAACTTTGATGCATCACCCGTCATATGTTTAGAACAACCGTTATCTATGTACCATTTCTTCTTCAAAGATACCTACATGATCAAGTTTGTGACTTAGGTACCCATACTTTATTGGGTCCTTGTGTGTTAGTGTTAACTAAAGATCCTTTTGGGACCCATATCATTTTGATATTGTTTCAATTTTTCTTAAAATAACATGTAGATGTGTCATGCCCTTTTCTGCCACAATAAAAACAAGTGATGAAAGGAGAATTATATTTTTGTGTGGAAGCAAAGAAATTTTTGTAAAATTTTTGTTGTTTTTTAGGTTTATATCCTATTCTTTCCTTATCAAAGACACATCTTTGTTTTCCTAATATGACATCTAGGTTATTTTTACCAATAGAAAATTTAGCGAGTTTTTCAAATCTTTAATTTCTTTTTCATACTTGCTACAACATTTACATGAATCAGATATTACTTTTTCATCAGAAATAGTAGAGACAAAAACTTTATCAATTGAAACTTCAGTTTTAAGATGATTTAATTTATTTAATTTTGAAATTTCATTTTCTAAATCTGAAATTGTTTTCTTAGAAGATGAAACTAACTTTGCAAGTTTGATTGATTCTCTATGCAAATCAGCAAATGCATCTTGTAATTCATCAAAAGAAATGGATAAGTTGTTATTTGAAAATGTTACCTCTTCATTGCTTTCATAACTTTTAGCCATTAGACACAGGTTTATCTCTTCATTTTCTGAATCCTCAGATGATTCCATATCATTGTCATCCCATGTGATGTAGGCCTTCTTCATCTTCTTTTCACTAAATTTTTTTTTCAGATTTCTCCATTCTTTTCTTGAAGATCGGGCAATCAACCCTCAGATGTCCAGGTTGATTGCATTCAAAGCATTTTGGAGTAGAGGATGAATCTTCTGTCCTTCTTTTAGGTTTAAAGTTTGGTCTCCTTTGATTTCCTCTGATTCTCAGGAACTTATTGAACCTTTTAACAAAAAGGCTAAGATCATCATCTTCATTCAAATCAATTAAGTCTTCCTTATCACTTTCTTCTTGGATTGAAGATGAAGCTTTAAGAGCAATTCCCTTCTTTTTCTTCATGTTGATTTAATCTCAACAGTTCCATTTCGTGTTCCTATAACTTTCCAAATAGTGTAGCAAGAGACATGTTTGATAAATCTCGTGATTCAATAATGGCTATTACCTTAGGTTGTCATTCTCTACTTAAACATCTCAATACTTTATTTATGAGATCTTCATTTGGAAAATTTTTCCCTAAAGATGCAAGATGATTTACTATGTGTGTGAACCTCTTTTGCATGTCTTGTATACTTTCATTTGCATTCATCCTAAATAGTTCATATTCATGATTTAATGTGTTTATCCTAGATCTTTTAACATCTGTTGTGCCTTCATGTGTTACTTGTAGGATATCCAACATATCCTTTGCACTTTTATAGTTTGATACCCTAAAGTATTCATCCATTCCTAGGGCAGATGTAATTATGTTTTTGGCTTTTAAGTTATATTGTACTAGTCTTCTTTCTTCCTCACTCTAATCTTCCCTAGGATTTTCTATTGTTGTATTTCTAGCAACCATGGTGGGAATATAAGGCCCTACTTCTATTGCATCCCAGACATTTGAATCTATTGCCTCTATAAAAATTTGCATACGGGTTTTCCAGTAATGGTAACCCACTCCATTGAAAATAGGAGGCCTATTTATTGAATTCCCTTCAGGAAATAAATAGTTTGATGAGGTCATTATTCTTGAAGCTTCAAAACTTTATACAAGAATGAAGCTATGATACCACTTGTTAGACAAGTGGCCTTAGATATCTTAAGAAGGGGGGGGGGGGGGGGTTGAATTAAGATATCACAAACTTTTTCCTAATTAAAAATTCTATTTTGATTTTAACCCAAATCCCAAGATTCCTTTCCTTTCAAAATGAATTCCTAATTATGCCAATTAAACTTTCTAAATAGAAGCCATAAGCCATATAAATAAAAGAGTTTAAGGGAAGAGAAAATGCAAACTCAGATTTATACTGGTTCGGCCACACCCTTGTGCCTACGTCCAGTCCCCAAGCAACCCGCTTGAGAGTTCCACTATCTTGCAAAAACCCTTTACAAGTTTTGAACCACACAAGGACAACTCTTCCTTTGTGTTCAGATTGCTTTAAAAGAAGAGACCCTCGGTCTCTTAATCCCTTTTCAGAAATAAGATGAAGAGAAGAAGAAATCTCTCTTGAAAGAGATAGATTGAACAATGGAGCACTCAAAATAATTCCTTATTGAAATGCAATTGTATTGGCCAAGGAATTTTTAAGAGGATAAGATAATTTTGCTTTTGAGAGGATAAGACCTTTTTGTTCTGAAAAACTCTGAGCAAATTCGTGTTCCAAGTCACATATAAATAGACCTTTGATGGCCATTCAAAAACCTTTTGGACAGATGTGACTCTTGGAAAATATTTTCTGAAAAGCTCCTCTGGTAATCGATTACAAGACTTGGGTAATCGATTACATGCTTTAAAATTTGAATTAAAACATTCTGTAACTGCTGGTAATCGATTACCATCCATGTGTAATCGATTACACATTATAGGATTTGAATTCAAATTTCTAATGACTGTTGTAAATATTTTCAGCTGCTGGTAATCGATTACAATCCTTATGTAATCGATTACATGCTTTAAAAAATATTCAAAATCATTTTTAAAAGCATTTCAGGAAGTGTTTTGGCCACTGGTAATCAATTACATCCTCTGGTAATCAATTACCAGAGAGTAAATCTCTTGTAAAAATATTTTAGCTTAAATTCGTTGGCCAAACATCTTGTTGTTTCAACTTGGAATTCCCTTCCTAAATCTCTAGAGATTTTCTTGATGATGTATCTTGAGTTTCTTGGATTCTTGTCTTGAATTAAACTTGAGAAGCGAATGATCCTCTTGAATTAAACTTAAGAAGCACATGATCACATGGCATCATCAAAACATCAAAGTCTTTGCTTCTACAACTCCTTGTGTGCTATTTGTGTTTGGATCCTGTGATGATCTCGAACTTTGTGTTTATGGCAGCAGATGACATTAAAGAACATTGTGCTAGAGGACGCTGGGACGCAATGCACTGATAGGATACGACATTAGGGATGAGTTTTTATTTTAAGTACATGGTGTTATTTTATTTTATTTTATCTCACTCATTTAACAAAATTTCTTTTGTAAACTTTGACGGCTTTGCTCCGAGCCAAATATGTATTTTTATAAGTTTTATTTGACAATATTAAAGCGAATGTGAGCATTTTACCCTTTTGAAATTCTTTTATTTAAATGTTTTTAAAAACTATTAATTAATTCCGCATTTTTATTCCTTTTATTATTAGCATATATATGTGTGTGGGGGGGGGGGGGGGGGGGGGGGGGAGGGGTAGAAGGTGTCACAATAGTCGGCTAGATTTGGATGTTTTGAATTGGTGGAAGATGAACTCAAGTAGATTCCCAACTCTTGCAAGCATTACAAGAGATGTGCTTGCTATACCTATCTCTACTGTGGCCTCTAAGTCTGTCTTTAGTGCCTGAGGAAGAGTTCTTGATCCATATCGTTGTTCTCTTACTAGAGGGAGGTTGGTATTAATAGATTATTATTATTATATATTTGATGCTAAATATCTGTGTAAACACCTTTTTTTTAACTTAATTATTCATATTTTTTTTGTTTGTTGGTTTTCTATGCATTCATATTGATTCTTTAAAATATCTTAGAGTGTGCTCTTCCAAGTATGGGGCAGGGAGAATTGCAAAATATGTCAGGGCTATTTGGTCTTCATTAAAAGACACCCTATCTACTTATTTGAGGGAGCCATATTTTTCTTTTATTATAGCACCTGTAGATGGTATTGGCTTCCCAGAGAATGAATTTGTGCTAGAAGCTTTGTCCCTACTTCAACAGCTTATTTTTGCAAAATAGTAGTTTATTAGTTAGCTTGATAATTGATGATGAGGATGTCAACACTATTTTCACACTAGTAGAAAATATAGAATTAACATCGCAAGATTAACATCGGTTTTTTAAAAAACCGATGTTAACAAAAGCGCGGTGGCATTTTTGTAAATAAGTCGAGTTAGTTAACATCAATTTTGACAAAATCGATGTTAACTAACTGATGTTAATATCAGTTTTTTTTAAACACGACGTTAAGTACCTGCGATTAACATCGGTTTTTTGAAAACCGATGTTAACTACATTAGGTCAACATCAATTATTTTTAAAAAACCGATGTCGTGCTGTTGATAAATTAAAAACCTGAATTACTTCATCCTCCCGTGTGCTAAAACCCTATCGTACTTTCTCCTTTATCCTTCTGCCTGAGCACCGACTGCCGCAAATTGCTGGTGACTGCAACCACATTGTTGTCAGCTACGACTGCCACTAAAACCCTATCATCACTGCAACCACATTATTGTCAACTACAACTGGTCGTGACTCTTCTTTCTTAGTCCCACTCTGAGTTGCCTATGGCTGCAACTCGAGGTCAGCTTCATGTCTTCATTCTTTTTCGTTGCATTTAGACTATGTTTTCTTTGCTTTTTATAAGGACATTGTTGTCGTTGGACTTTGTTTTTTTGGTTGGGGTACGGATCTCTGTTACCTTGTTGATCGGAAGTAGTTTGACCTATTTGTTCTTTTGCTTTGCTCGTTTCACATTTTCTGTTCTTTTGAATCTATTAGAAAATTATTTGCAGTTGGTCTACTATCCTGGGGTGTCGTAGATTCAGTTCCTTTTTCATTCAATGTTTTGATAGTGAGGCAGGGGCTGGTGGTTATATATGTTAGTTGTTTTCCTAACCATAAGATTTATTTGATAGTGGGAAAGGGAATGTAATGATGGAGATGTGGGCAGAAGGGTTTCAGAGGTGTTAGGCACAATGGATGGTTTTGGGGATTTCAATGAGTTAGGAGAACACAAAGGGCTTTGTGTACTTTGGGTCAAAAAACAAAAGCTTTGGTGAAGTAACCCAGCTTCTGGTGTGGCAGGTATTGGTTTTGCTGACAAATAGTGCAGCTGCGAACAAAAGCTTTAGTGTCAAAGTACATGCATGACCAGTAGAAGGAGGTGCCAAGCCTAACCAAATTTGGTTGAGGTTTAAGTGTCCTGTTGTTGGGGAGGAGTGGTGAAGATTGGAAATCTGAGGCACAAAGAGTCAATTCTGTAAGTACAATAAGCCTTTTGAGACTTGGAAAGTTATTTGCATGCTTTCATCAATTTCAACTTTTCTAATCAGTTATTTGCATTCACAAGGTCTTGCGTTTAAATTTGTAGGTTATGTTTCATTCCACTTTGTAATTTGATCCACTGTTGGATTATCTGCCAAAGGACTTGCAACATACTTCTCTTGTACAACAAGTGTTGAACCAATTGGCTAAAGGTATGTCTCTATTATAGGGTCTGGATTCCCAAATATCATACTTATGACCATGAACAAGAGCTTCTACATGCTCAAATATGATAGTTGTTGGTTTTTTGTATGAGAAATTTTGTAACAGAGAAAAAAAGAACACATAAAGCCCATAGTTTAGTTCAGTACCTGCATTAGTTGACTGTGCAAACAGGACTATAATGACAATGCCTCATAATACAATATAATACCTTATGTTGGAGTTTACTATTTCCTTAATGACATGTGAAATTTAAGTATTAGTTAACAAATGTTTTGGTGTTTTGGGTACTGAATAATTTATTTTTAAGTTTTTCATTGATTTTGTTCATGAATCGTACGATATAATCGATTCATTAGTGTTTTGGATACTGAATGATGTTGATATCCATTTTTGAAAAGCTGCCACTTGCCATTTGATTCTCTTATCCTACTTGGTGGTGGTGCATTTATTTTTATTTCCAAAATAAGGTTCAGAATAACATCATTTTGAAAGCAAGAATTTGGGCCAAAAGGGAACCTTAACCATTTTGATTTGATATAGTCTTATGACAAAGGCCACTCCTTGTATACTTAATTTCACATATAGTGCCAAGTAGTACTAGGTTCTGCTTTTACAATAAATAGCATTTAGGTTTGAAAATAATATGTAGGACAAGAAAGTAACTTAAGAACTAAGAAGCACATTAAACTTTGTCTACCTATTTACAGAAAGGGACACTCAGAAATGGGAGTATAAGTTATCCATTTATTGGAATAAAGTAAAAAAGAAAATCTAGTCTAGGAATCTGAACACATGAACCATAAAAATTCAGTGGTACATGAGAGAGGAGGAAGGATACAACATAATACAATCAAACAAGTTAAAACTCTCTCCTATTTAAGCTTTAAACCTTGAGAAAGCCAATGTGGCCCCTTTCTCTCTTGATCAAATGTCACACTTGAGCTTCTCATAGGGGTGGTGGGGTCACTGAAATCTCTCACCCTATCTGATTGGAAAGAGACAGAAGAATTTAGGTCCCTAGTTTTCCCATTGGGTGAGTCTGAGCACCCTAATGGAAGCAGATAAGGTTTCTTACTACTACTATTCTTGTTATTATTAACTTGGTTTCCTCCTCCTATGCTTAGAGTCAAATCCACTTCCATGTCTTCATCATAACCATCATCATTGTTTCTGCTTATTTTGCATCTCTCTAGTGTAGTGTTGGAGCTAAGTCCTGCCTCATGTTCATCACAACCGCATTAAAAAATGTCTCTCTTAGCAAGCCTTTCTAGGTCAAAACCCCTTTGCCTTTTTATGGTCTGTCCAGAACAGCTTCCACTCCTTTCCTTTGAGCATAAGTCCTCTCTCAAACTTTGGACATAAAGAGAAAATATCAAACAATAATATTACACATCCTAAAAGTGATAACCTATGTTTAGACTGAATTTAGATAGACTCTCAAGTGTTGGGTTCAGACATATAATAAACAGAAAATTTCTACGCCAAAGCGATGATATATAAAAACTATTCATATGTCTTCACTAACTAACAATAAGATTTCTCTGAGGTTGCAATTTGTTCCTGCAAAAAAATGGACTGAAACCCTAGTAAGTTTTGTCTTCATCAAAGACATATTGTAGGTAATTTACATAGCAAGGGATTTCATTCACTGCTTCTAAGGATGGGGTGGTCTAATATGAAGCAATCAAGAATTTTTCATGCGTTGCCAAAAAGGGGATTCAAACCGATTCATGTTGCAAACAATCATGACCAAAGGATCTAGTGGATTTCACCATCTTTTAGTTACAAGAATAGAACCATCAACCATAGAATTGACTTCAATACCCAAGAAGTAATCTAGCTTTCCAAGTTGTTTAAGAGAAATCAAAATGAAACTTGGTTGTAAACTGTTGGACTAAGGTTGCAGAACTAGCAATTATTATGATGTCATCAACATACACAAAAACATAAATGATATGAGAATCATCTTTGAAGATAAAGAGAGATGGATCACATTTGCTTGCAAAGAAGCCAAGATGCAGAAGAATGGTTTTAAGTCTGTCAAACCATTATCTTGGTGCTTTCTTAAGCCCATATAATTCTCTGTTTAACTTAAAAACTAGTGAAATATTATGGTTTTCGAAACCTAAAGGAAACCATCACTGTTAACATAATTAAAACGAACAAGATTAAGAAAATTTTAGGTGCAAATGTATAGATATAAATAAATTTGAGTGAGTATGACAAAGGTTTTGTAAAGAAGTTTGTGGTTATGGGTTACCTCAAAAAATCTCCAGTTATGACAAGCATGTTATATTTGGTCCAAAATAGTCTTTCTCTCCTCACCATTGATATTCTACAAGTTGATTATAGGGAAGTTCTCCATCTCTCACTCTTTGAAATTCTCTTGTTCCTCCGAGTAAAACTATGTTAGATTTAGTTTGTTTGTGCAGATAAGGAAACAATGTGTGTGCTATTTATAGAAATTTAAGTGTACAGTACAATTGATATATAGTAGTATTCCAAATCGTGTTTGACTAGTTATAAGGCATATGAATCATGAAATTTGCGTCATTGCATCGTGTTTTTAGAACTTAGAAGTTTAAGCTTGATTCATCATACAATTGTTAACTGTATCAGGTATTTAAAGCCTACACAAATGCTGAGTTGCAATGAAGTTGTAATTGCAAGTTGAGAGACAAACTAAGTAAGAGGGAGTTAGTGATATACAAATGGTAATATATCAATTATGGTCAATAATTTGTCTTTAGTCCTTTAAAAGTGAAAATACTATAATATAGTAGATGTATCTTGTTGTCCCTTAAATTTATACAAATCACATATTTTAATTGTCTTATTCTTGCTGGTTTCTAAACTTTATTTAGGTTTGTGGTTGCATTTAGAGAGGAATTTTATAAGTTGTACTTGCCGACTTTGGGTGACATCAAGGAAAGGGTAAGATTTAAGCTAGGATTGCCTATTTTGAGCATTATTTAACTTTTTATGCACTTTAAGTATATTCCTTGTTTAATTCCACTTTAAGTTGGCACCAAGTAAACTGTGATTGTTTGCAACTGCTGATATTAGGGTGTCTGCCATGAGATAAGCTTGTAATTTGTCTGACAAAAGTGTCCACATTTCCATCATCATTGATTATATGCTTGATTGCAACATTCAGATTATTTGTCATGGTACCCTTATAGACCTTACCTAAAATTGAAATCCATTAATAAGAATTCGTTATACATACAGATTTAATCAAGCTTGGACAATTTAAATAAATAAGTGGATGTCTTCAATTGGTTAGGCAAGGAAAAGAACCAAGATTTTAAGTTTTTAACTCTAGGAACACTTATCCAATTCCATGTTATGCTAGTGTGATCCTCTATCTGCATTGACAGTAAGCACCTAAAGTCACATGTGTCAATAGACTGATTACATCTTTCACAATGCCATGTCCCATCTGCGTTATTAGTAACTTTTTTGTTACATTGTCTATCCCTTATCTTGAGAGGGCACCCGAGGTAACAGAAGTTATCAACCTTAATGTGTGAAACAGCTACAAAGACAGATATCCAATCAGGCTTCTCTAAAGTCCCTAACTTCTCATCTTTAATTTGAGATATAGTCTTCCGCACATCAGTCTTACCTAGATTAGACATTTCTCTGGAAATAGAAAGAGTTGGGACACTCTTCCCTTCATTTTCAAACAATCTTTTTAGTGTACAAACCTCAGGAAAATCAGCCTCCACATATAGCTGACTAGTGGCTATAGTCCTGACAGACTTCCCATTGAAATCATTTAATCTGGCAGCTTTTGTAGCCAAAACTGGAAATTCCCCAACATGACAAATAGTTTTCAACCTTTGTCCTTCTACAATGCAAAAATTTCCCCAGAGTTAACTCAACACTTCGGCCAGACATGTCTTTCAACTGGAGAGTTCTCTTCTAAACTTCAATGCCATTTTTTTGTCATGATTGATGTTGTAGGCCTAATAGAAGTCACCACACCAATCACATCCATAATGTTGTTGTTTTCCAAACTTTCAATTTCACTAATGGGGCGATAATTAAATTTTTGTGATGTAATTGAGTCATTATCATCAAGGAATGGTTGTATAATTGATGCCACATCAAGGGTCAGCGCTTGATCATTGTGAAGGTGATTAAAATTCTTCTGAACTGGCTTTATGCTTCCCCTGGAAATTAGATATACCTTACTAGCTTCAATAACATTGTAGAACTGATCAGCCACAACATTGAAGCAAGTTGCCCGAATTTCTCCACCATCAAAATCCACAACATCAAAAGAAAACACCTACCAACATAATAGAGCTCCACATTCTTGGCCTATAGAGTTTTACTATTGAAAGGCTAACATAAGGTAAAAGTGATGGAAGCTTGCTTGTGGGGCTTCTATGCAGGCTGGATCTTTGAGCTTTAATGAGGTCCTTTAATGGTGGTTTTCCACCATGGAGATGCAGCGGAAGACAAAGGAGAAGAGGTGAGAGGAGGCGCCATCCACTAGGGAATAAGCCATGGAAGAAGAAGCTTCACCACCAAGATGAGCCTTGGATAAGAAGCTTGGAGAGGATGCTTCAATGGAGGAAAAGAAAGAGGGAGAGCAAGAGAGAGGGGGGAGCACGAAATTTAAGGAAGAAAAAGGGAGAGAAGTTGAACTTTGAGTTGTGTCTCACAAGACTCTCATTCATCAAAGTTACAACAAGTGTTACACATGCTTCTATTTATAGACTAGGTAGCTTCCTTGAGAAAACTTCCTTGAGAAACTTCTTTGAGAAAACTTCCTTCGGAAGCTAGAGCTTAGCTACACACACCCCTCTCATAACTAAGCTCACCTCCTTGAGAAGCCTCCTTGAGAAGATTCCTAAAGAAGCTAGAGCTTAGCTACACACACCTTTCTAATAGCTAAGCTCACCTCCTTGAGATGAGAAGCTAGACCTTAGCTACACACCCCCTATAATAGCTAAGCTCACCCCCATGACAAAATACATGAAAAAACAAAAAAAGTCCCTACTACAAGGACTACTCAAAATGCCTCGAAATACAAGGCTAAAACCCTATACTACTAGAATGGCCAAAATACAAGGCCCAAACAAAGGAAAAACCTATTCTAATATTTACAAAGATAAATGGGCTCATACTTAGCCCATGGGCTCGAAATCTACCCTAAGGCTCATGAGAACCCTAGGGCCTTCCCTTGGATCTCTGGCCTAATCTACTTGGAGTCTTTTATCCAATCCCCTTGCGGGGTAGGATTGCATCATTCCCTCCACCTTGGAAAGGATTTGACCTCAAATCCTGAGGTTCTTCATACTATGGGCTCCTTCCGTGAACACCTGTAAAAAGAACAAAAACATATGTATTAGTGGTGTTTGGTATGTTGAAGTAAGGTAAGGTCTGAAAATCCATTTCCTGGGCATTTTCCCATGAAGGAACATGGTTCCTCACCAACTCAATGAGTGGTGCTACAAGTATAGAAAAATATGGGACAAACCTTTTGTAAAAGTTTGTTAAGTCATGGAAGCCCCAAATTTTTCTTATACTTGGTGGAGTGGGCCACTCAGGAATGACCTTTATTCTCTTAGGGTTCATGGGAACCCTTTGATCACTATTTGAAAAATTAAGAAAAGTAACACAATAAAACATACCTTTTTTTGTATTTTCATATTGATTATTCCTACCAAAAAGTATGACAAACCTAAGGTGTCCCATATGAGTACCTAAGTTTGTATTGAGACTAAAAATAAGAACAAACCTACCTAATGGGTCCCTATGTACACACACCATGAAGATGTTAGGTGCACGAGTGATTTTACAAAAGAGGGTTGCATCACTCAAAACATTCATCATACCACCTATTTTAAGGACTTGGTGCCTAATAATACCTATTTTGGGCACCAACAAAGCACAAGGATTTAAGCTCTTGCGAACCAAACCCTCATCCAACAACTTCTTTACTTGAGGAATAAACTCAAGCCCAAGAGGTGTGGCAATGCTAGCAAGTGTCTTTTTACAAAAGAGAAAATGTGGAGGTTGTCTAAGAGGGAAAGTTTCTTTAATGTTTATCTTTATTGTAAAATGAGTTTCCTTCTTAGCTAACCTCTTGGAGGAAACACTTACCTCCTTACACTTCTCTTTAACCACTAATGGTTGTCCTTCTTCTTGGGAGTAGATTTCTTCACTAGATTCTTCCCCTTTTTCTTCTTCACTTTCACTAGAGGAAGGTGAAGTAGTAGCCTTATCTTGGCTACTATAAATGTCTTGGCCCCTCATAATCATGGTTTTTGTGGTGGGGCATTGAGAAGTAATGTGTCCTCTTCCAAGACATTTAAAGCACTTTATAGAGCTAGTTTTCTCTTGCATACTAGCCTTAGGGGCTTGCTTTTCTATTGTCTTCCCCTTATCATCTTTGGGCTTAGAAGGTGTCACCCCTAAGATGCCTTGACCTTGGTCTTTCTTTGGATAAGAGTGAGAGCCATAAGATTTTGACGTAGACTTCTTTTCAAGTTGTTGCTCTACCCTTATTTCCCAATCTTAGTTAGCCTCTACATTGTCCTTCCTATGGAAGTATGGGAGGTTAATGTTAGCCTCTTGAGGCTTTCTTTCCTTTTCTCTCCTATGGGAGTGAGGTCTAAGATGTGACCTATGCCTTCCTTCGTAATAGTCATGAAGTTCTTCACTTAGGCTCTTGCAAGAGTTATGACTACTATAGGAGGCATATTTTTCTCTTTTCATTTCTTTCATTATTTTTCTTCTTTCTTCCTCTCTTATTTTCTTTCTTTCATCTTGACTTATTTCTTCCACTCTTTTTTTTCCTTTTTCTTTTCTCTCTTGTTTTTCTTTCCATAACTTGAGGGAACTCAACTCATCTAAGATTCTAGATAAAGGGTCTTTATGACTAGTACCCTTGCCATTAACACTAGATGAATGATGACTCATGTTAGTTCCTAAGTTGTGGTTCTTTCTTGTTGGAGGTTTGAAAACAAAAGGTAAAAGAAACTATGGTTGAAACTAGCCAAAAAAAATACTAAAAGAGGTGTGAAAGATAAGGTAAAAAAATAATTGGTAAAAGGAAAACTATCTAGTCGGTTTGAGAATGGAAGGTAAAGGAAATAAGCTATGAAAGTAAGCAAGTAAACTAGGCAAATCGTAAGAGTGTTTGGATGACCACATTCAAGGTTCCCAACAAAACACTCACTATCCTAAGGAAAAATTGCCTAAAATTATTACACACAAATGGAAGTTTGGTAACCTATTGGAGGCTCCCATCACACTTCCAATGAAAGGCCTTTTTGTTACAAAACTTGAAAGCAATGAAGGTAAGTAAATTGCAAATTACAAAATTACAAAACAGTCCTCAATTTTGGTGGTTGTTCTCTCTTTGGTGATTCACTCAATTTGGAGTGCTTCTTAGTCCAATATCTCTTAAGGTGGTTGTCCCATTTCTTCTTGACTCAAATTCTTCAAGGGATGACACCAATCCTCCTTCCAATTCCCTATATGGCAACCCACAAACAAGGAAACAAAGAGACAAGCAATAACCAAAGACCATAAAAAATGAAATGAAATCTAAACCAATGGAGTTTTAATAAGACAATTTTTTCAAGGATTACTCAACAATTAAAACAATGAAAAGGACATAGAAGCAAATTAGGACTCAAAGAGAAACTTAGAATGACTCTAGAGTAGAGTAAAAAAACTATATAAAAAAAGACTCAACAAACCTCTAGCTTTGGCACTTGTTTTCAGAGTAATTTTTAATTGAAATTTCGGAACTAAGATTGGTATAACATAGGCACCAATTATAGAATAAATTTTGAGCCAAAACAACAAGCACACTTCCCTTTCACTTTATTTTTTCCTGGATACTGATTTTTCTGCCAAATTGTGTGATTTTTAGTATTTTTTACTTTTATCCAAATCACTTTTTTCTTTTTGTATAACTTTTTTCCAGATGTCTAGAAAATTCAGTAAAAATTTCAGCTCAAAATTCGAAGTAACCAATTCTCAGTAATTTTTACAAGTTTGTATGTCCAAGCTGCCAGCACCAGCGATTTTTTTTATTTTAAGCATGGTATATTGATTGTCTTGGGCTTACTTTCAACCTTCATATGTATGTTGAACTCTCTAGTATTGTTTACCACAGTTTTAGGAGTTCAATATTCACTCAGGATCAACATTTCAGCCAGCAATTCAATCACCAAAACTCAAATTCACAATAGACACAATCATAAAGAAACCTAAAAGTTCAAGAAAAGGTTCACAATGAAAGACTCTCTAAGAATTTTGCATGAACATGTTAAGGACTAATTAACATGAAAGATTTGACTCAAATCAAATAATAGGCTAAAATAATTTCATACACTCATGAACAAATGAGTTAGACAAAGAAACAAGAAAATAAAATTCAGAACAACATAAGAAATCTTGTGACAAGTTTCATGACTAGACATGACTTCTATGACAAAACTACAATAGGTGAACAAGTCACTCTAGATTTTTGAGGTTTTCTTCTACTTTAATATTTTTGTAAGAATTTTATGGTTTAGGTTTCAGCCACAAAAAATAACAAGACAAAACTCAAAGGAACCTAAAGTCAACACAATTCATGGTTCAAGAAAAAGAACAAGAAATTTGAACCATAGAAAATCAAATCTAGCTTCTATAGCATGTTTAATCAGTGGAAACTCTAAAGAATCATGTTAACAACATTTATCACAAGACATGTGAGGAGATACATGCAGAAAAATGAAGAAACAAAAATGGAAGAGAAGGTAAAGCAAAAAAAATTAATGGAGGTTTAAGGAGCACCTACTTGAAGCTCTTGTGCTCTGATTACCACTTGATGGAAGCTTGCTTGTGGGGCTTCTATGGAGGCTGGATCTTTGAGTTTCAATGAGGTCCTTTAATGGTGGTTTTCCACCATGGAGATGCAGCGGAAGACAAAGGAGAAGAGGTGAGAGGAGGCGCCATCCACTAGGGAATAAGCCATGGAAGAAGAAGCTTCACCACCAAGATGAGCCTTGGATAAGAAGCTTGGAGAGGATGCTTCGATGGAGGAAAAGAAAGAGGGAGAGAAAGAGAGAGGGGGGAGCACGAAATTTAAGGAAGAAAAAGGGAGAGAAGTTGAACTTTGAGTTGTGTCTCACAAGACTCTCATTCATCAAAGTTACAACAAGTGTTACACATGCTTCTATTTATAGACTAGGTAGCTTCCTTGAGAAGCTTTCTTGAGAAAACTTCCTTGAGAAACTTCTTTGAGAAAACTTCCTTGGGAAGCTAGAGCTTAGCTACACACACCCCTCTCATAACTAAGCTCACCTCCTTGAGAAGCTTCCTTTAGAAGATTCCTAAAGAAGCTAGAGCTTAGCTACACACACCTTTCTAATAGTTAAGCTCACCTCCTTGAGATGAGAAGCTAGAGCTTAGCTACACACCCCCTATAATAGCTAAGCTCACCCCCATGACAAAATACATGAAAAAACAAAAAAAGTCCCTACTACAAAGACTACTCAAAATGCCTCGAAATACAAGGATAAAACCCTATACTACTAGAATGGCCAAAATACAAGGCCCAAACGAAGGAAAAACCTATTCTAATATTTACAAAGATAAATGGGCTCATACTTAGCCCATGGGCTCGAAATCTACCCTAAGGCTCATGAGAACCCTAGGGCCTTCCCTTGGATCTCTGGCCTAATCTACTTGGAGTCTTTTATCCAATTCCCTTGCGGGGTATGATTGCATCAAAAAGGCAATCAAAACTAGGCCAAAGTATATCATAGGCCTATCTATCATTGGATATTAATGGTTGACAAGGTCAAAAGATATAACTGGCAAGCCAAAATTCGTATGCCACAACTCTCCTTAGGAACCATCAGAATCCTATCATCGTGTGGTAAATTAGTTTCAAGCAGAAGTGTCATACAGAAACATTCAAGCGGCAGACCCAATGTTTTAAATATGAAATTCTCCATACCAAACATCTATGGGATATTACAATAAATTTGTATACGTATTTCCATAATTAGGTGATAAAAACTTAGAGGAGTTCAAATTTTGACAAACCTGGAGGACCTAATGTGTACAAATCAAGAACCAAAAACACCAAGAGCAAAAACATAGTGTGCTGTGAATGGTTCAACAATCTAAAAGTTGAATTTAAAAATTAAATCCAACTTTGTTTAGAAAGACTAACAGGCAAAGTTGAATGATAATTGTATTTATGAAGAGTGAAGACTAACTAGCAAAAGAATATATAATAACCACATCATAATCACCATTTAAAACATTCAAAAGATAATAAAGAAAAGGTAAAAGGCAGAAATGTATATCTTTGAGACCTTAGTGTTTTGCACGACCCGCAACTGAGGGAGAACAAAAATAGCTTCAAGATAAACACAAAATCAAACATTAAAATATATGTTTTTGAACAGCTTCAATAAAGATTTCAAAAACAAAAATTTGAACTAAGCACGCCTCCAAAATCACTGTCCTCATAATCATACATTAAAATATCTGTTTTTGAACAGGTAATCAAGCCAAACAAGCTTGCAGGAATGACAAAGCACACAATCAAACAATGCCCTTCCCTTCTCCTTTTCTGGAAAACTGTACGATCAATCAACAATAACAATCACAAACTAAACTTTAGTTTCAAGCTTTAAGGTGCAGTTTCTATGCAAGGAAAGATAAATACAGTTAATAATAACCATACAAATAATAAACTTAATAATTTTATAAATTTAAGAAGTTCCAAAACTGTTTTTAACACAATCGTACCCTAAAAGTTTGCAGAATAAATTACATTTTCCACCAATTGCAGTTTTGTAGTTAAAAAAATAAAAGTTTCTTATATAAGAGTTGATTAGGCATTGGATAACTGACCACATAGTATATTGCAAGGTTGTCCTTATCATCTATATAACTAGATTTCAATTTGAAACGTATCACTTGGACTATGGTTTTTTTTCAGGTTATCATATACTACTTTTAATTCGCATTGCTGTTGAAGCTCTTTAAGGTTATAGCAACTCCAGGTACGTATGTAGGAACTAGTATATACATATTGGTGTTTGATTTAAAATCTTATATACTGGTGTTTGATTTAAAATGTTGCATACTGGTGTTTGATTTAAAATATTATATGCAACACCTTTAAAAGGACTACACCAAATATAATGTTATGATTTGAAAGGGTACCTGAGATTTCGATGATGATTGTTGGACTGCCTTCTTATATCCCTTAACAACTCCTTGATGGCTGGCAAGGTCTGCAACAATGTTGTCCAACGACCATAGCACAAAGGAACCAAGTGCTTCATATACTAAAATTGTGTGTGTACGTAAACTAGAATTCATTCAGAACTTCCAACATTAAAGATTGCAACCTTAATTAGTCACTACTTGCCATTGCTGATCTTCAATAGTCTCTCAATCTATTTAGGGTTTTGTAGCACCAGCAACAACATTCTGGTATATTCTCAGTATTTTGAGGTTCCAAGAGCATTCCCTAGGACCAATCTCTTACTATAAGGGAAAATCTAGTCTTCTCTTCCAATCTATTTAGTAGCCTATCTCTGCCACATTTTGTTAGAAAGTTAACTAATAATGAATAAATAACTATAACTCTTACAACGAGCAGAATCAGCCCATTAGGGTTACCTATTAGAATTGATTTGATAGGATATGACTTTTTCTGTAAACCATATCAATTCAGAGATTGTAGCAGCTGTTTCTCTCTCTCTGAATCTCTCTATGCCAGCAATTGAAATTGCTCATGAGCATGGATGGAAGTGTTTATAGTTGGAGTGTGATTGAATCGTTGTTAACTTAGCTTTTGAGAATCTGAGTGTTATCCGTTGGTAGTTGCATAATAGATGGGAGAATTGTAGTGTCCTCCTAAGAAGGTCAATTCATGCTACTGCAAATTGATTATAATGCTTGTTTTGGCCTAATTGGTTTAGTAACTCTTCAATATAGGAGTGCATCGTGTGGGTGATGATGTTTAGAATATGATGATCCTTTGGTACCCTCGAATGACCCCCCACACACGCAGACACACACACACACACACACACACACACACACACACACACAACTGTTGATGTCCTTGTATGTCATGAATTTTATATGTTATACAAACAACTGTTGATGTCAATATTTTTCTGTAATCGAAATTTAGATTTTTTATGTTGTTGTACCTCATCAATGTAATTTTCTCTATAAACAATTGTTCCTCATGCTGAGTGAACCTTAGATTCCCGTTTGAGACTGAATGCAATGATTCTTGCGGACAGTTTGCATTAGTCATTGTATTTAGTCTTGAATTGTCCATTTGGACAGTTTGAGGAGACTGGTATTTTCATGTTAGATTCATTTGTTAAGGTTATTATTATTTTGATTAATTTGATGAAATTTCGGTACAATGCATTTCAAGTTGTTCTCTGAGTGCATACTTGATTATCAGGAAATTACTTCCACCGATGTAATGTCGTGTACTTGGAGACCAATGTGAAATGCTGCCGAAATTTAGTCAAATTTTTCAAAATAATGTTAACCCTGACGTATGAAGATAACATAAAAGACAGTCTTACTAAATGTGATAGGGCCACACCTATAAATATAAAAGTGAGATTTTCATGCATGGAATTGCTTAGATGGATTGAAGTTGGATGAGTGAAAGTCGCATGAGCCCAGAATATGAGGATGGTGTCGAGCAGTTCTTGCAATTTGCTTCAGAAAGAGGTCGACCAAATGAAGAAGGAAAATATTATTGTCCTTGCATCAACTATTTGAACGGAAGATGACAACTACTAGACGACATACGGGAGCATCTATTGTGTGATGGGATTAAGAAGAATTACACAATGTGGATATGGCATGGTGAAGTGAAAGACATGCAGAGTGGGTCCCAAGCTAAATCGTTTGATGTATAAATGGGAGATGCTTGGAGGACATGATTCGTGACCTTGGACAAGAGTCTTTTCAGCAAGCACACGCCCATGTGTATGAAGGATTGCAGAGTGATTCAAAGAAGCCTTTGTATATAGGGTGCAAGAATTCCTTAACTCTGTTGTCTGTAGTGTTAAATCTGGTTAATGTGAAGGCCAGGTATGGGTGGAGTGACAAAAGTTTTACCTCACTGCTTGAGGTAGTGCACAATCTGCTTCTAGAGGACAACACGCTGCCTAAAAATTACTATAAGGCGAAAAAGATACTGTGTTCGATAGGTATGGAGTATTAGAAGATTCATGCTTGCCCCAACAATTGCATATTGTACAGGCATGAATTCCAAGAAATGTCCAAATGCCCTATCTGTGGGACTTCACGGTACAAAGTGAAGGATGAAGAGGAAAGCAGTTCTGATGAAAACTCAAAGAAGGGCCCTCCAACAAAGGTTTTGTGGTATCTTCCAATCATTCCAAGGTTTAAGCATCTTTTTGCTAATGAGGACGATGCAAAAGACCTTACATGGCAAGCAAATGGAAGGATTTATGATGGAATGGTCCGTCATCTGGATGATTGCTCGCAGTGGAAGAAGATTGATGGTTTGTATCTAAATTTCGGGAAAGAGCCACAAAATCTTAGACTTGGACTAGCCAGTGATGGAATGAATCCATATGGCACCTTAAGCACTCAACACAGTTCATGGCCAGTTCTGCTAGTAATTTACAATTTTCCTCCTTGGTTGTGCATGAAGCGAAAATACATGATGTTGTCTATGATGATATCGGGCCCAAGACAGCCAGGAAATGACATTGATGTTTATCTAAGTTCGTTGGTTGAAGACTTGAGAAAGTTGTGGGACGAGAAGGGTTTTAGTGTTTCATGCGTTTCGCAATGAGATGTTTGAAATGCGTGCAATGCTTTTTTGTACCATTAATGACTTTCCAGCATGTGGGAATCTCAGCGGTTACAGTGTTAAGGGTCATCATGCATGCCCCATTTGTGAAGAAAACACAAGCTACATACAACTAAAACATGGAAGAAAAATAGTCTACAGTAGGCATCGCCATTTTCTAACACCCAATCATCCTTATAGACGACTGAAAAAAGCTTTTAATGGAAGTCAAGAGCACAATATTGCACTGAAACCGTTGACTGGTTAGCAAGTATACCAGCGGGTTCAACACCTAAATACTGTATTTGGAAAGACCCAAAAGAAGGATAAAAGTAAGAGTTGCATATGGAAGAAGAGGTCCATTTTCTTTGATCTTTCGTACTGGTCTGATCTAGATGTTAGACATTGTATTGATGTTATGCATGTGGAGAAAAATGTTTGTGACAATGTGATTGGGATGCTCCTTAACATTCAAGCCAAGATGAAGGATGGCTTGAATACCTGTCAAGATCTAGCTTATATAGGGATTCGATCACAGTTGCATCCAAGGTCTGATGGGAAGAAAATTTACTTGCCCCCAGCTTGTCATACTTTTTCCAAAAAGGAGAAGATAAGTTTTTGTCAGTGTCTTCGTCAGGTGAAGGTTCCACAAGGATACTCTTCAAATATTAAGAGCCTTGTTCAATTGAAGGAGCTTAAGCTTGTAGGGTTAAAGTCTCACGATTACCACATGCTCATGCAACAATTGTTAGCCGTGGTTATACGAGACATCTTGCCAAACAAAGTCAGGTTAGCCATAACTCGCCTGTGCTTTTTCTTCCATGCCATATGTAGCAAAGTCGTTGATCCTGTCAAGTTTGATGAGTTGGAAAATGAGGCCGCAATTATACTGTGCCAGTTAGAGATGTATTTTCCCCCTGCTTTCTTTGACATCATGATTCACTTGATTATGCATCTGGTCACACAAATCAAATGTTGTGGTCCTGTTTATTTGCGGTGGATGTACCCGTTTGAGCGATACATGAAGATCTTAAAAGGGTATACAAAGAATCTATATCATCCAGAAGCATCTATTGTTGAGAGGTACATTGCAGAAGAAGCCATTGAATTTTGTTCAGAATACATTGAGAAGGCTAAACCTGTTGGCCTTCTTAAGTCTCGGCATGATGACAGAGTGGGTGGTAAGGGTTCAAGAGGACTACATGTGATCACTCCAAGTCTAGAAGATTTATTACAAGCTCACTTGTATGTCTTGAACAACAGTAATGAAGTTTTGCCATACATACTTAAGCATGAAGCTTTAGTCAAATAGAATAATCCAAAAATGTCAAAGAATTGGGTGTTGAAAAAGCATAACAAGACTTTTTGTGCTTGGTTTAAAGATACAATCTTTGCAGATGAAAATGCTTCAGAAACATTAAGAAAACTAGCAGATGGGCCTAAAAGAAATGTTATAACTTGGCAAGGATGCGACATAAACAAGTATTCATTTTACACAAAAGCACAAGACGACAAAAGTACAATGCAGAACAGCGGGGTCACCCTAAGGGCTGAATCTCAACACTTTGCAAGTATGCATGACGCCAATCCCTATGTAGCTTCCATCCCTTACTTTGGGTTCATTGATGAAATTGGGGAGCTTAACTGTGTGAAATTTACTGTATGTATTTTCAAATGTAAATGGGTTGACAGCAACACCGGTGTGTACACCAATGATATAGGATTTACATTGGTAGACCTAAAGAAACTTGGTTACCACAATGACCCTTTCATCATGGCAGAACAAGCTAGACAAGTATTTTACGTGCAAGACCCTTATGATGAAAGGTGGTGCGTGGTTCTCTAGGGCAAAACAATTGGAGTTAATGTAGAAGATGATGATTCATACATGGACACCTATGTTAGTCCTTTGACCGCACAAATCACTCCTAACATTGTCCAAGAAGAAGAAGCTGACGACGTTCATGCTAATCGTAATGATCATGATAAAGGAGAATTAATTAACATCGTCTAATGTAATTTTCTATTTATATATTTGATTTTGCTAGATTCATTTACATAAGTCATACACATTATTCAGATTGATTAATATTTAATCCACATTTAATATCAATCCATAAAATGAAGCAAATCAATACTAGATTACTATTTAGAATAAAACATTGAAACTAAATAGAGTGTACACAAACCAATCATATGTGATTGGTTATTGTATGATTGGTTTGTGTGATCGGTTTACTAATTGCATTATTGAAAACATGCATATATTTGATGAAAGCTTTGAAAATGGAACTTATGCCATTTCATGTTTTTGTATTCAGTGGATCTCATCAATTGTTTTCTGGAGAAAGAGAGCTCACCAAAGCAAGTAAGTGACAACTACACTTTCTCTGATTGTTTAAAATTATATGTTTAGCTGTTGCAAAATTTATTTATAACTTTGTCTTGTTATTTATGGGTGGTTTACTAAAGAGGGAGTGAAATCAGGCATAATTCACCACTCCTATATTACAGTGGGTTGGGATAGTCAAAGTATTGAGTGTATTTAACACAAAAATCAGGTAGGGTTATGACAATAATAGGATTCCTGGGAGAGGGAGAAATATTGACCAAATTAAGACAAATGCAGACTAAATCTATTAATATGAATCAAATATTCTTAAAACAAATATTGTGGTGGTGCTAAAGAACAAGTTGTCAAGAGTAGATTGCTAATATTATTACCTCATGTGACTTCCTGATTTCCACCATATGTTCCTTCAAATCATCAAACTTGACATTCCCCCGTACTTGCATATACTGAATGCTAGAAGTAGTTGTCAATTGCCTCACTTTCAGATCATCGCTCACAACAAATAGACACAGCCTCTTCATAAATCTCACAACAGCTTCTCTTGCTCCATCATAACATCTTGGCTCAAAAAGTTTCAGTTTTGTTGGATATTGTAACATTTCTTTTTTCTTGAAATCATTTCTTGCATCTTGAGACATTTCTTGCATCTTGAGGCACACACCTTCAAGATTACATGTTCGAATCTCTATCACTAACAACCTAACAACTATTAATTAAAAAGATAATTAAAACTTTGGAAAATAGCTTTTAAATGGTTTGCTATGAACTATAAAGAGTGACACTTATCTTTTGTGTCTAACTAATAGAATGAAAAAGGTATTTTTAATGTACCTATTTTGAAGCAAAAATTAGAGAAGAAAGAAACAATGTAATTAGAGAAATGGCCACTGCTTGTTCCATATCCAATGTATTAATATATTCTTTTGGTTGTTCAAAAACAATCGTAATGGTTGGTAGCTCTTAAATTGTTGCAGGTCAGTGTAATATATATGTATCAAACTTGCTTTACGCAATTATTCCGTTTGTTCAATTGGTTTGTGCAATGTAACTGAAACCTGTCTACTGTTTGAACTTTAGCACTATAAGAAAGAAAGAAAAATAATTGTTGTGAATGTTTTGAACCAAAAGTTACAGAGAATTTATTAATTTCTGATTATTCGACCTTTTCTGATTTGTATAGTTTAAAAATCCAACCAAGCTCCGGATTCTTCAGATACTCTTCCTTCTTCGTAGCAGCTAGTGCCTCAATCATCTTCTTGTTAGCTCTAGACATTGACCTTGCTGTCCACAATGCTTTTGCAATCAGGTTACTCAACACAAATCTTATTGACATATTGTTCTTTGATTTTCCATAGATTAAATGTGTAAACATAGATTAAATTCTTATCCAAAATTTGGTTTTAAGTTTTTGGTAGGAGCAAGCTAATTGAGTTGCTCACCTTTTTAGTTAGGTAGTTGCAATTTTATATTAGTCACCATATTTTTTGTTGCTAGGTATGAATTACCAATTTCTGCTTTCTATTCATCCATTAAAATATCCTGGAGGCCAAGCTGATTGAATGAGAGAAGGCTAAAATAGAATGTTGTGGTCTATTTTGCAATTTTCGTTAAAAGATTTAATTATAGTCTGCGCTTGTACAATGATTTTCATCTACAAATGACATGTTTGACAAAACTATGATTGAGTCGTGTTCGAACATTATTTAACAACTAGAGGACTAATTTTACAAAAAAATTAGAATAATTTTAAGCAATTAGAGTTTTAAAGGGACCGAGTCACACAACCTACCTTTTAAGTTTGAAAGAGCGGAAAACAAGATGAATGAACAATAAAATGAGGTGGGATCCACACTTTTATTCTCTACTTTAATGAAAACTTTCATCTCAAATCACATTCATGTCATTTCTTTTTATTCAAACGAATAGACCCTTGTCATATACGGTATTCATATTCCTTGCCACCAACAAAGCCCAACATGACATCCACAAAATCCTAATGCACTTTTTCCAGTGAATTATGAGTCACCTTCACTGTTTTCCCTTTCCATCCTTTGTAGTATATTCTTGCCAAATCTTAGTTGACAGAATTTATTTGTAGCACCCATTTGTCGTTGCTTAAATTGGGCCTTTAGACTACTTGACCCCTAACATCATGCATCTTGTTATTTAAAGAATTGATATGTTCTTTCTTTGTCATTTCATTATAGCGAGGAGCATAATA
The DNA here is from genome assembly GCF_000004515.6 of Glycine max. Lineage (NCBI taxonomy): Eukaryota > Viridiplantae > Streptophyta > Magnoliopsida > Fabales > Fabaceae > Glycine > Glycine max. Next base: position 25,687,278 of record NC_038256.2, on the reverse strand, counting down.
TGGTTCTTTACTCCTAAATCATCACAAAATATATTGAAGTAGGCAAAGACGTGTACTTCTCCCAATTATTAGTTGAGTTTTTCTTTTAATAAAAATGTAAGTAAACACACAGACACAGACACAAAGAAAGAGAGAGAGACACATACACACACAGAGCGAGAGACCTTTCCTCTCCAATCCAAAAGCCTCAGATAACAATGAATCACAGATAAAATGAATATGTCAAGCCTCTAACATATTCACAAAAGAAGACACATACCCAACTACAATAATAAAGCATAAGCACCCCAAAACCCAGATTTCCAATTTAGTTGCATAAACAGCTGTTGATGTCGATATTTGTCTGTAATTGAAATTTACATTTTCATGATGTATAAAGGATCATGGCTTCTCCACTGCCTCGCCTCCTCCTCCTCATCCTTCTCCTTCTCCTCCTCCTTCTCCTCCTCCTCTTCCTCCTCCTTCTTCTTCAGACGCATCAGCTTCGCCGTCTGCCGTGAAGCAGACACGCAAAGCCTCATGTCTACGATCCTTGTCTACCAGACCACCTGGTGCTGATAGACCAGTGGTCCACGTTGATCCTACTACCGACAAGGCCGAAGGTCCCCACGGGAAGAAATTAAGAACATATTTGGGGATTGTGGCGCGTGATAAGGGGGACGTCACATATGAGAACTGGAAGGAGGTCCCTACTTCTCAGAAGGACTTGATTTGGAAGGATATTCAGGTATTTTTCTTTTCTTATTTGATGTTGTTTAATTAATAGCCAAAAAATACATTATTGTAACAAATAAACCTTATTTGTTATTGTTAGGCAGAATTTGAAATCCCAAAGGCTTCTGACAGTAGGACGATAAAGAAGTTGCTTCAGACTGTCGACGAGAGATGGAGGCAGTTTAAATCAGACCTCACGAGGAAATGGGCCCTTGCAGCCGATTAGGATGGTGTGGACGACACTGTCTGTGAGAAATACGGCATAAGCAAGGAAAAATGGGCCCATTTTTGCCAGACTCGCAAAGACCCTTCTTGGGAGGTATGTTCCTTGCCATTTAAGTTGTTTTTCAAAAAACATTAACTTGTTATACTTCACTCTAGCAATTTGAAAGATTATTGTTTTATTTTTGCAGGATGTGCAGAAAAAGGCACAAGCCATCCAGAAACAGAACACTGCCCCCCACATTTTATCTCATGGGGGTTATGAATATTTGGAGCAGAAGCTCTTGGTTGAGAAAACCAAGAAGAAGCTGGAGGAAGATGCACAGTCAGGAAGCGTTGATAGCGTCATCGACCCTCCATCCCCAATCAGATGCCACGTGAAGTGGAAGATGGCCCACATGAAGAAAACAGGGGAGATGACGACTGAGGCCACAGAGGAAATTGTTGAGAAGATCGTAAGTCATTTTGAACTAACCATTAGAATTATATTTCAATATTTTGTGAATGTCATGTACAACTGTGTGTTTTATGTGCAAGATTCCTTTGAGGAGCAGGTGACACAGGGATCCTTCATACCCCATGGACGTCAGGATGTTCTCACCGCTACTATTGGACGTCCAGAGCACCCTAGACGTATCTGTGCTGCTGGAGCCGGTATCACCATCAAGAAATACTTCGGATCGGCTCCACGGACGTCCCGCAGCTCTTCCTCCCTACCTTCTAAAGAATTGCAACAACTCACCCAGCAAATCAGGGACCAACTAGAGGAGTTGATCACAGAAAAAGTGACGCGGCAGCTCATGGCATCGTTCAACCAGATGCAGTCCCAGATTCAGTCCCAGATGCAATCTCAGGGACTTGCACTGCCTCCAGAGCCTCTGGTTGGTCCCTCAGGTCCTCGAGTAAGCACAAAGGGGAGTTGTGTTGATCCCTCAGGAAACGATCTTGAGACAGGTGACTCAGATAGGTGCTATGGTTTGTACATCGAAGCAAATCCTGCCCACCTGGTTGCCTTGGGGAGAGTTTATGAGGGATCCACTGTTGTTCATAACACTCCTTTGTTGCCTGGCCAAGTAAAGGTGGGTGTGGAGGAGGTTAAAGATGCAGATGCTCCAGTTCCTGTACCCACTGATGAGGTTTCCTTAGTGGGGCAGGCAATTTACACCTTCCTTGCTTGGCTGACACATCTGGTCAAGTCTTTATCACAACAGGCACTTTACTCTTACTATAAGTTTCTTCTTTTAGAATTAATTCATTCAGCGTGCCTCAAATTAGGCCATTTAACTTTGTTTCATGAACAGGTAGCCGTGTCTCCGACAAAACCACCTCAAAAGCCGAATCCAGAGGTCGATGATCCGCTTTATCTGATGAGATCGACCATCCCAGAGCTTTTCTTGAGGCCTTACCAGGTTATATGGGATGCCACTGTGTTTGGGGTCTTTAATCTAGACTTCCCGCTCTACATAAAGCACAAAAACCTCTCCAAAATCGCACACGGTGGTCAATGTCTCAGCATATCAGTGTTACAACTGTGGATTCTATAAGTCATTTTAGATTACTTTTAATTACCTAAGTTATTTCTTAAAATTCATAAATATTTAACTTTGACTTAACATAAACAGGCATCTGACTGAAACAAGTATGCAAGTGGGGAATTCTGATATTTATGGATTCCTCGAGCCACAGCCCATTCTGAGGTCTGGGCAATCGCAGTTTGAGACTGAAAGTTACATAAAGAGTTGGATGCAAAGTTCAAAACACGATGTCTATCTTGGAGCCTACCTGAATGGGTAAGTCACACAAAATAGCTGAATTTAATTAATGTTTACTAATATACTAACTCATATTCATCCCCACTGCAGTGGACACTGGCAGATGGTGGTCATTGTGCCCAAGGAACACCTAGTTGTCTAGTTTTGTTCATTGCATAATAGGCCAAACAACTACCTTAAGGGGATAATTAATAGGTCAATATTATTTTCAATGCATTTGCATTCAAATACCTCAGCAACACCACTTTTTAATTGTTACTCGCCTAGAACAGTGCTTTAAAGGGTCTTGATGATGCTCCACAGCCTAAATCAAAGGCTCCTTCTAGGTGGATCGTCGTCAAGGTACGTCATTTACATAAAACTTCCACTTATATATACTTTTTATGTGTCTGTACACCAATTGTTTAATTTATATCCAAATTTATTATGTATTTAGTGTAATAGACAAAAAGGAAGTACTGAGTGCGACTATTATGTCATGCACTAGATGTCCATCATCATTTTAGGAAGTTTCAGGAATAATTGGGAAGCGGTATGTTTATTTCAAACAAATTCGATTTTTTTATAATTTGTATTACATTATTAACTTATTATCATTTATTTCGTCATGCAGTATTTTAACGATCCTAGACCATTGGAGCCAGAGAGATTAAAGGCGTTGCGGATCCAGTGGGCACAGTATTATCTTCGAGTTACATATTAGAGCTAGGATTTAGGGACATTAAGTTTAACTTAGTTTACTTTGGTTGGACATTTCCTATGTAATTTGAACATTGAATTCATTTGTTGATCGATGTTTATGATAAATCAATTATTCAATGTTTATTGTGGTTAAAACTGCTTGAAAGCAGAATAAAATGTTTATTTGCTGTGAATTGGGTCTGAAATTGCATTTTATAGGTACAATTTTGGGTTTATTGTAAAAACAAAAAGTTTATATAAAAAAAATCTTGAAAACAACATCGGTTATTAACAAAAACCGATGTTAATATAGTAAACAACATCAGTTATTTACAAAAACCGATGTCAACTTCTTTGTATATAACATCAGATATTTAGAAAATCGATGTTATCATTTTTATGTTAACATTGGTTTTGAAAAACCGATGTTAACAATAATACATTCAACATCGGTTTTAAAACCAATGTAGAATACCGTAAATAACCGATGTTGAAAGTATATTTTCTAATAGTGTCAGCACCATTGCCTCTTATGAGACTTATGATGTTATTCCTATGCAAGAAAAGAAGAAACTACATGATATTGGTCGTATTCTGTATATTACTGCCAAGACTACCATTTCTTCTTGTAATGTTGTGTTTGAAAGTCTTTTCTCTAGAATGATGAATAATTTGGGATTTTTTTGTTAGGTTTCCAAACGGTGATATTCCCCCCTTTTAGAGTCAAGTTCAGATTCTTTATGCCTGCATTGAACTACTTGCAGGATGCAGGGAGTTAATTGTTGGGTCTAATGAATCAACTCTGCAATATGTTTTTGAGCATGAAACATGTTGCACTATGCTTCATCGTTTTTCAACCCCATTGTTTAATGCCTTTGGTTTAGTCTTAGCAGTAAGTTCTGTTAGATGTCCTCTTGATCCGGATACATACATTGAAGGTGCATGCTCTTTTTATTTGATTATAACATTTTTTAAATACTTAGCTTTATTTTCCTGAATTTTAATCATATTTGTTCAATGGTACTTCTCCTAAGCAACTATCTATCAGAATGTATCTTCAACATTATGTATTTATGGGTTGAATGTGTTTGGTCCCTATAAAATGAATGAATTTTGGTTTTAGTCTCTAAACATTTTTTCTGTTTTTCATCCCTCTAAAATTTGAAATGATTAGTTTTTAGTCCTTGTATTTTTTTTTCCTGAGCCCACTTATTTGAATCTTGATCTTGTGAGTTTATTATTATATCTTCACATTACTGATTTCTTTTTGGTTCTTGGTACTGATTTGCAGTGAAGGGTTTGCAGATACTTGCCATGTTTCATTCTGATTTTTTTCCAATACAAAAATCAAAATTTGAGAATATTTTGAAAAAATTCATGTCAATTATCATAGAGGATTTCAACAAAACAATATTATGGGAAGCAGCATTGAAAGCATTATATCATGTCGGCTGATTTACAGTTCAAAACTGATTTTTTAAAACTAATTCGGTTTCAGACCACCAGTTTGAAGACCTGTTCGCAAATTTGGATTAAAAATCAAATTGGTTACTAGTTTGAAAATCAATTCGGTTCGGTTTTTTCTGAACCGGTTTTTGCAGTCCAGCGTATCTAGATTCATGCTAAGCTCTATGATTGTTCAATGAAAAGGAGATTTAGTTTTTGCGAGAAAACTAGCATCTACCTTATGAGTATTAGTGCGTTTTAACGATGAAAAAAATTATTTGTTCACTTGTTATTAAGAATGAAATAAAAAAATTACTCACTAAGTGGAGATAGAGACATCTCGAGACGTTTAAAATTCAAGGACCAAACCCATTAGGGGCACTCACAAAATCCATAGTTCCATCTAATATTAATCACTAAGTGAATTGTATAATAATGAATAAATGAATTCTATTTCTCAAGAATAGTTGTTGGTGAAAAGGATTAAAGCATAACTCAGTTGCACCTGTGACTAACCAATATTTATGACTGATTAAACAACATTAAAACCACGCTTTTTTTTTATTCCTAGTGAGCTTGAACACTTGAGCGTATGTCTCCACGGGATACTTTTTCACAAACCAATATAGAAAACTATGGTGTCTATCCATGATCTATGAAATACACCACCCTTGTCACTTCATCCGCGGTCTGACCTACTTCATCACCTTGAGTTAGTCTCCTGTGACGGGCAAATCCATTTATCTCAGTCCCAGTGAAGACATATCTGCCTTTTTTGTGAAGACCAGTTCAACCATCACTTCCGAATCCACATCATAAACTTGGAGTAGAATCCTATTTTGGAGCCGATCCTACGTGAGATTAAGTTTTCTATTTATAAACTTTTGAGCCTTCTTTTTGTACGTGGATCAGCCAAAATGCTCAGAAGCCATATAGAAAACCACGGTGTCTCTCCATGCTTTGTGAAATACATCACCATGTCACTTCATCCACGGGCAAACCCATTATTCCAGTTCCCATTAAAGACATATATAAGATCTGCCCCTTTTTGTAAAGACCAGTTCAACCATCACGTCCGAATCCACATCATAAACTTGGAGAGGAACACGATTATCAAGCTGTCCCTATTTAACATTAAGTTTTCTAATTATAAACCTCCGAGCCTTTCTTTGTAAGTGGATCAGAAAATGCTCAGAAGTCTTATAGAAAGCATGGTGTCTCTCCATGCTTTGTAAAATACACAACCCCTGTCACTTCATCCACCGCCAGACCTACTTCATCCCCAACCCCAAATGTGAATATGCAAGAAAACATGGGAAAATATTCGATAGTTATAACATAAAGAACATAGAATAAGGAAAGAGGAAATAGTTACTATAGGATAGCTATAAAGTGAGTTAAACATGGAAAACACAAGAATTCCCCATCTAGGTACTTAAATTGAAGGGCGGACAAAGCTCTAAGGCTTCCTTTTGTGGATCAAAAAATTCTTAGAAACCATATAGAAAACAATGGTGTCTCTCATTGTGAGTCTCTTCCTAATTTCTCAATTCTGAGGAATGTTGGGAACTAAATAGCTGCGCCTATAATTAACCAATATTAATCACTAAGTAAATTGTATATTCATGACTAAGTGAATTGTATTTCTCAAAATTAGTTGTTAGTGAAGATTAAAGCATAACTCATTTTTGCACCTGGAATTAACCCAATATTTATGAATAATTAAACAACATTAAAATCACATCTTTTTTTATTCCTAGTGAGCTTGAACACTTGAGCATACGTCTCCACAGGACACTTCACAATTAATAAAAAGACACATGCAAGTTTTAATTAAAAGGTTATTAAATTAAAAAGGCTATTAAAAGGCACAAGAATTTTTTTTAGTAAACTTACCTTGATCTTGAGCTTAATTAGCATATGTCATTGGGTGCTTCACAACCAGTTACTTTTGTAACATGAGGTTGACTTGAATTTAGGGATTTAATGATGTGAGACTCAACACTACACAAGAAACACCGAGTACAACAACTAAGAACTAGTGAATGGAGGTCAGCGATATATATATCTATGTACGGTCATTCTTGTATTTTGACACTTTATTTGTCACAAGGAATCAACCAACTGATCGAAAACGATGATTCATGACAAGTAAACAAATATTACCTCTAACCTAAACATAAAAGCAACAAAAAAATATTTTTGGACATAAATATTATAAGTAAATTTTAACTAATTAAATTTTATTTAATGATATCATTCTAAAATTATCTTTCAATTAATTGTGATTATATATAACTCAAATTATTTATTTTTATTTTTAATATTAAATTCCAATTAATAGTACTTTAGGAAAAAATTATTATTTAGATATCATTAAAAAATAGCATTAACTAATTTCTTAATATGTTTAGTTACATTTTATTATGTTTAGATTTAAAGGTAATATCAGCTCATTTCCATGTGCTATATATACACTATATCATTCTTCTATTAATTTTGTCAGCATATATATATATATATATATATATATATATATATATATATATATATATATATATATATATATATATATAGTGAGACAGCAGAAAACCATGATTTGAACATATTAAATGTTGAAAAAAAGCCAACTTTTGGAATGAATTACAAGACAAATACAGAGAGACACATTTCAAGCACATTCACATGTTGTCATATAAACAGTTATTTTATTTGATTTTGTGAAACATTATTCCATCAATCATTCAAGGATTATTGTTATTATTATTCCTCTCCTTGATCTTCTCATTAGACAAAAAGAAAAGTCAATCAAACAACCACTGTTCACTGTCCATTCAAACAGACAGACCGTCCTCTTCTCTTTTTCCTCACTACCTCGTTATTGGCAGAAACACCCTCATTTTATACACTTCTCTTTTCTTTTTTTCACCCTCTTTTCTCTTTGTCTTTCCATCATCAAGTTTTGAGCTTATTCACGACAAAAGCAATTATTCCATTCACTGTGATTAAAGCTAGCTTGTTGCTTTGCAACATATTTTATAGTACCACAAGATTGAATAGAAGCAGCTTTTGATAATCCACATAACTTTACATACAAATCAGAGAGAGAGAGAGAAAGAAAGTTGCATCACATGCAATCCACTTTCACATGCAAAGCCAAAATTTGCCTCACTAACAAGAAAGGCATAAAACCCTCATCATATCAATGGCGCAGACACTAGTCTTGGTGTACTCAAATGCACTGCTATAAGCTAACACACACATATAAATATATACCTGCATCTTCCTCATACTACCAATATCTGAGAAATAGAATTTTACTAATTCTTTCAACCCAAATTGGCTGAACCTCATTGAACCAAATCTCCATTTAAGTTATTTTTTCTAAACCTAGTATCCCTTCGAAAAGTTTGGTTTAACCAAAACTCCAAATTCTCTTTGTGAGGTATTATTATATATTGTTGTGGAAGTTGCAACAAGTTGGAAAGATGAGAGCAGGAGTTTGCAGCATACAGCTACAGGCTCTGACACCAGAGGCTGCAACCCTAGTTAAACAAGCTGTTACTCTTGCCACAAGAAGAGGTCATGCTCAAGTGACCCCTCTTCACATTGCCACTGTCATGCTTGCTACTTCCACAGGCCTTCTCCGCAAAGTTTTCCTTCAATGCCACTCTCACCCTCTCCAATACAAGGCACTAGAACTTTGCTTCAATGTTTCCCTCAACCGTTTGCCAGCACCCACACCAAGCCCTCTTCTGAGTCCTCCATATTCCACCACTCCCTCACTTTCCAATGCCTTGGTTGCAGCCTTCAAGCGTGCTCAGGCTCACCAACGCCGCGGTTCGATTGAGAACCAGCAGCAACCCATTCTGGCCTTGAAGATTGAGATGGAGCAGCTCATAGTCTCTATCCTTGATGACCCTAGCATTAGTAGGGTCATGAGAGAAGCTGGTTTCTCTAGTGCCCTTGTTAAAACAAGGGTTGAACAAGCTGTTTCAATGGAAGTTTGTTCACAGCACCAAGCTTCCAAGGAAAACACCACCACCAAGCTTCAAGTTCTTGGTGGTAGCAGCAGCATGTCCCCATCTAGATCTTTTGGTCAATTTGGGGCATCATTCAAGTCTATAGACCATGTTGGTGATCATGTAGATGATGTAACTAGTGTTTTGAGTGAACTTGTGAGCAAGAGGAGAAACACAGTCATTGTTGGGGAGAGTCTTGCTAGTGCTGAGGGAGTAGCTAGGGGAGTGATGGAAAGGTTAGAGACAGGGAGTGTTCAAGGAGAGTTGAGGTTTGTGCAATTTGTGAGTCTTCCTCTTGTCTCCTTTAGGAACATTAGCAAGGAGGAGGTTGAAAGGAAGCTTGTGGAGCTTAGAAACCTAGTAAAAAGTCATGTGGGGAGAGGGTTAATTCTATACTTGGGTGATCTGAAATGGTTGTTTGAGTTCTGGTCTAGTTATTGTGAGCAAAGAACAAACTATTACTGTTCTGTGGAGCATATGGTGATGGAGCTTAAAAAATTGATTAGTGGAAATAGGGAGAATAGTAGGTTGTGGCTTATGGGGATAGCAACTTTTAGAACATACATTAAGGGCAAAGCATGTCACCCCTCCCTTGAAACTATTTGGGATCTTCACCCCTTTACAGTTCCAGTTGGTAGCTTGAGCCTTGCTTTAAATTTTGATAGGTACGTAATTAATTCATTCTTCTATGTACTATTTTCTGCTTTGAATATTATTATTGTATTTTTTTTAGTGATATTGAATTTGCTTTTGTTTTTCTTTGTTTCAGTGATTTTCATGTTCAGGAGAGAAGCAAGGTAACATTCAAGGACGAATCTTTTGAAGAACGAGCCAAAGTGCGCAAGTATCTAACTTGCTGCAGAGATTGCTCATTGAATTTTGAAAAAGAAGCTAAAAGCATTGCTAGTAGTTTTACTATAAGCAAGAGAGATTGCACCACTAGCTTGCCAACATGGCTCAAAAATTGCAAGGCAGAGAGAAGTCGCATGATGGAGGATCAGGTTATTATTATAATTAACCACTCTTGCTTCAAAATAATAACAAGACATGGATTAATTTATGGATAAAAGTCTTGAAACTGATGTTTCTGTGTTTTTTGTTTTGAACCAGGAAAATGCTAAGCTTTGGGATATTTGCAAGAAATGGAACTCATTTTGCAGTTCAGCACATGGATTTCCGTCCAATCTTGAGAAACCATTTTTGTTCATTTCATCCTCTCCTTCATCCCCTACTTCAGTCTCTTCACATGAAAGAAAGCCTAGTTTAAATCTGAGCCACCTAAACTGGCCAGTCATTTCTGAACGAAAAGAAGTACCTAAAGAATGTGAGTTATACACTGAGACTACTGTTAGAAATGATTCCTATGAAGGAAACTTGATAATGTTCATGCCAGAGAGGAACCATCCTAAGCCAGACCTTTTATCAAATCCAAATTCTAGCCCCAATTCCGCTTCTTCAAGTGAGGCAGTGGAAGGTTTGGACAGCACTCAAATGTTCAAGGACCATAATGATGAAAATCTGAAGATTCTATGTGATGCATTGGAGAAAAAGGCTCCACAACAGAAAAAAACAGTGAAGGAGATTGCAAGCACTGTGCTTCTTTGCAGGTCAGGAATGAGAAAAGTAGGGAATCACTTAGTGAAGAGAGATGATAGGCAAGAAACTTGGTTTTTCTTTCTAGGTGTGGATTCTCAAGCAAAAGAAATGGTCTCAAAAGAGCTAGCTAAAGTAATTTTTGGCTCTTATAGTAACTTTGTCTCCATTGGTTTAAGCTGTTTCTCTTTAACTCATGAGGAGTCCAAAAATAAAAGGGCAAGAGATGAGTTTGGTGGCAGTTATCTTCAGAGATTTGGGGAAGCACTGAATGAGAATCCTCATAGGGTGTTCTTTATGGAAGATTTGGAGCAAGTTGATCACTTTTCTAAAAAGGGTGTTAAGCAAGGAATTGAAAGTGGAGCTATAACCCTTCCTGGTGGTGAATCTGTGCCTCTCAAGGATGCAATTGTCATTTTCAGTAGTGAATGCTTCAGTTCAGTACTGTCAAGAGCTTGTTCTCCTGCAAGAACTACTTCTCCATTTTCAGATGAAGACATGAAAGAGAATATTAACAACTCAGAGGAGAAAATTTCATGCCTCTCTTTGGATCTGAACATGGCCATTGAAGTTGATGTGCAAAAAAATGTGCATTTAGATGGAGAAACTGATGAGATCCTAGAGTTAGTTGATAAGAAAATTAATTTTAAAATATGAAGGGAAATAGTTTTCTATATTTTTTTTTCTTTTTCGGGTGATAATTTTGTTATATATGTTTTCCACTTATTTAGTGTTGCTTAGTTAGACACTTGGTGAGGGAATGAAAGAAAAACTGTTAGATATAGGTACACAACTTTATGTGTAATTTACATGCTTTGATGGGGTTGGCACACTTGGGAGATTACGCATCTGTATAAATGTTAAGTAATTTGATCTTCTTTCTTCATGTGCCAGTGTGCCTATTGTTTTATATGTTAACAACACTAATATAAATTATGCATTTTCATGAAATTTATCATTTTATTGCAATTATATTCCACACATGTATATCATGTACCAGTGTGAATAAAAAATTAATTTATTGCCGTCAAAACACATCTCTAATTAAATTAATGTATTATTATATGTTTAATTTTCAAGAAAATTAATTTATATGATAGTATAACATAACTATCGGAGTTTATAAGCATGTGACACAGAAAGTTAAACAATCAGTTCCAATATTTTTCAAGCAAATTAATTTTATGATTATACATAAGTTGTTTAAGCATGACACAAACTCAAACAATCAGCTCCGATATTGATTTTACTTTTCCTTCCTATATAGATATTTAGAGGGCATGTGAACTGTGAAGGCCTCGTTTTAATCATTTAATTTTACAAATTTGGTTAAGATAGATTTAAATTATTCATGCGTTTGTATGATAAAAAAAACTCTTACGTTCTCACGTAATGTATGTTAATAAAAAGATAATTCAATAACACGTATCTCGATTCATGTTAAGCTATATGATTGTTCAGAAGAGAAAGATGAAAATGAGATTTAATTTGTGAGAGAAAACTACCCTCTACCTTATTAGTGTTTCTGCATTTTAACAAAATTAAAATATATTTTTCATTCCTATAACATTAGTAAAGTTTAGATTTTGTCCTAAAAAAAATATTTATTTTTTGTTTTTGTAAAATTGTAATGTATCACATTTTGATTTGGAATAATATTCAGATAAATTTAAACCTATGTGAAAATTTTGAAGATTAAAAATTATCACAAATTATAAAAAAATTGTCACACGTTGTAGAAGAAGAAAAAATATAATTTGTGACAATTTTTTTGCAATTAATAATAATTTTTCTTCAATTAATAATAATTTTTAACCTTTAAATTAATAACAGTCACCAACTATTACATATAGGTTCAAACTTATCCTAACTTAGTCTACACTAAAATATAACACATTTTAATTTTTACTAAGACGAAAAATATTATAAAGACAAAATTCAAATTTTATTAATTTTATAAGAAAAAAACATATTATTAAGCCTTTTAACGATGACAAAATTTGTTTACTCACTTGTTATTAAAAAAACGCACTAAGTACGAAGATAGAGACATCTTGAGACTGTTAAAATTCAAGGACCAACCCAATAGGGACACTCATAAAATAAAACTCAATACAATGTCTATAAATTAGTTGGTTTAGTGTCATAATATAACTATTGATCATAATTAATATAGTGAAAATTGAATATAGTTCTTCATAATTAAAAATAATTCATAATAATAATTAATACTAATCCATACAATTAAGTAATTAGTCTAAGATTTTGCTGATGAAAGTAGTGAATAAGGAAGACTACAAGAACTTTCACAAGTCTCAAAACACACTAGGAACATATCCGATTTCTCATGCACAATGTCTTGGTAAAAACTCTTGGATGTCTTGCTGATTATATCCTCTAAGCTAGGATTATTTTACTCGACGTAAGTGGCAACATGAGCTATGCATCCCCATGTTCTTTCGAGTCACTTTATCTCATGGACAGTTCAAACAAGTCTTTCAAGGAAATAAGACTTGTCAAAAGGTTAAAGGTCATCTTAGGGTATATGAAAGAATGATTCATAGCGTAAGCATTCGGCAAAGAAAAAGGCTTGCTAACATCTCAAAGTACATTAAAAAGCACTTTCCACAAATCAATAAGTCAAAAGTTAAAATCGTTTAAAGATGATGCATGAGGATCTAATACTTCAAATACGAAGCAAATTGCAGAATTATGTAGATGCGTCATCAAGAAGAATATATCATGCTGGATGGAATGAGTATCTTAATTCATGTGTGAACATATATTATTTTATTCCTTCGATTCCTTATAGTCTCGTTCTCACTCCAAATTAAAATAAAATGCTTTAATTATTAAATACCAACCATAAAACCAAGTTATTGCTATTATTTGCATGACTAAGTCATATATAATGGAGTATTTAAAATAAAATAGATTTTGTGCAGTGAGAGGGAAAGTAACAAGAATATCTGTCGTTAAATTTGTTTATACATTAAAAAGTTAATAATAAAATATAAGCTCAAAAATATTTAAACCACTATATTTTGAATGCAAAATTGGCTGGTTGGGTGCACATTTCAGTTAAGTTATTTTATGGTGCAATCCCTTCTATTTAACCTAAGCAGCCAACTTTTTAAGGAACTTTAATTTATAAGCAGCGACCATTCAAGCATGAGTCATTATTTCCTTCTTGGTTCATGATGTACCTAAATAACCTTGGAAGATTTTTTCGTACTCAATTTTTCTTTTGTGTTTAGTGGTATACTTTATGAAAATTGCCAAAAGTACCCTCTCGTAGCATTACATAAGTAAAAAGAAAAGGAATGCATAAAAAAAACAAAAAAAACTCAAAATTCTCTCTTTCAATATAGATAAAACATTCATTGTTTAAAAGTTTTCCCTCCAAGAACATATGATTTGTTTTGAGATGACGGGGTAAGTTTCACTTTAGAGTGTCTCCAGATTTCAAAGTTTTAAAAATTGTACGTAGTGGTTTAAGGGTATAAAGATACTAAATTAAATTAAGATTTAATAGTATAATCATGATTAAAAAAATTATTTTAATTTTTAATATGACATATTAAACCTAATATAATATTTATTGTTTCATAATATTAAAAATTCAACTTCATATATATATATATATATATATATATATATATATATATATATATATATATATATATATATATATCAACATTGAACTCTATTTAAAATTAAATCAAATTTTTTTTTACAAAGTATACTTAAGAGTTTAATAGTTATATATTATTAGTATAAGAGAAAAATATACTATCAATCAATTAAAATTAATCATTGATATATTTTTTAGAGTAATTATTATAAAAGATAATAAATTTATTATATATACTAATTTATAATTAAATAATTATGTAAAATTATTTTATAGTATGTATATAACTTATTCTTAATATACTTTATTGTAAACTGACTTTTCTTTGGTTCTTTACAAAATTGATTTTTCATACTAACTAATCTAATATCATTTCATAGTTGCACTAGTCCAATCCGTTTTTGAATCTTATTTGATATATAATATTTAAATTATATAATCAACATTTTAAGGAAATATTTTTTTTTGTCTGACGGAGAATTTTAAGAAAAATTATTAAAAAAAAATAATTTTCATACACTACTGACAATGTAAAATTTCGTGAGCTATTAATTAATTAACCATCACCCCATACATATGTAACTGCTATGATTGAATATCTTATCATATAACAATTTATGATTGCATGAAATTATATACAAAAGCTTTTAAATGTGCATTGTAATTAAATTCTTAATGAAAAGCCTTAATGTACTTTTTACCTTTAACTTTTTACTTTTTGATGGATTTTATTCTTGATATATTAATTTGAACTTTTTTTTTCAGGAAAAAAACTTACCAATTTTACCTTTCATAGTTAAGTTAATGTAACAGCATTAAAGTTGGGATTAAAATTTGACAAAACAAATAAAATATTGAAATAAAATTTATCAAAAAATAAAATATGCAATTATTTTAGCATGACACATTGATTCAAAGGATATACATATTGTATTCTATTTCAAGGTATAATTATAAGTATTGTTTGGAACAATAAGATAAAATTATAATATTTTATATAGTTGGGGATAAAAGAGTATATTATTTATTGGAGGATACTTGAACATGATCGTTTTCATTACATGTTTCACAGTTTACTATTACAATATATGGATTTTTTTAACTAACTAACATGATAATTGTGCTTCTGCAAATCGACTACTTCCACACATCTTATAGGCACATAAACAATGTAATACATAAACAAAAAAAATAAAATATTGAAATAAAATTTGTCAAAAAATAAAATATACAATTATTTTAGCATGACACATCAATTCAACTACAGAAGTAGGATACATATTATATTCTATTTCAAGGTATAATTATAATTAAGTATTATTTGGTTGTTTCTAAAAAAAATCAACGAGAATATTAGATTATAATATTTTATAAAGTTGGGGATAAAAGAGTGTATTATTTATTAGAGGATACTTGAACATGATCATTCTCATTACATGTTCCAATTTTTTTAACTAACTAGCATGATAATCAAGCTTCTGCTGGGTGACTCGACTACTTCCACACGTTTCATAGGCACATAAACAATGTAATACATAAACAAAATAAAATAAAATATTGAAATAAAATTTGTCAAAAAATAAAATATTCAATTATTTTAGCATGACACATCAATTCAACTAAAGAAGTATGATACATATTGTATTCTATTTCAAGTTTAATTATAAGTATTATTTGGTTGTTTCAAAAAACAAATCAATGAGAAGATAAAATTATAATATTTTATAAAGTTGGAGATAAAAGAGTGTATTGTTTATTTGAGGATACTTGAACATGATCATTCTCATTACATGTTTCATAGTTTACTATTACAACATACGGATTTTTCTTAACTAACTAACATGATAATTGTGCTTCTGTCTTAGGGTGACTCGACTACTTCCACACCTTTTATAGGCACATAAACAATGTAATACATAAACAATTTACTAAGGTCATTATTGTTGATTAAAAGAATCAATGTTTAATGGAATCAATATTTTTTAGTGAGTACATTGTTTACATAAGTCTAAATTACATTTCTTTTGCGGTTAATTAATAAGAAGTAACAATAAGATCAAAACCTTTGAGGAAGAGTAAATATGATGAAAATTTGTATATTTAAAAACATGATACCATGCGCAAAATAAGAGTAGATATAGATAGAATTAAAAGTTAGTATATTAGCTATAACAAAAAAATAATAGGATAAATTGTGTTGTATATAATGATATAGTATTATATGATAAATTGATCTAATAAATACATGTGAATTGATCAAAGTATTTTTTAATATAGAAAAAAATTAAAATACTAAAAAGTATTTTAATCTTATCCAAATCTTTAGCTATTTAAAACCAAAAAATGGCAACAAGACAAGGCAGAAATAGATGTCCCCATCGCCTTCTTCACTCAATAAAATTAAAACCAAAAATTAAAATAATGGAAAGCCAAAAAGATATTATAACCTTATCTTAATTTGTAATTACTTAACACCAAAAAATGTATAAATGATAAATGTAAATAGACATGACAACCAGGTGGGGCGGGGATGGGTATGTCATTTCCCACCCCATCCTCATCCTTTATCCCTATACTTATTGAGGATTACCCTCCTTGTCTCCATTTGTGGTCGGGTATATTCATCTCATCCCCATCCTTCTCCACTAAAATCACTATTACTTTAAAACAATATATTTGTAGATATTTTTTCTCCACTTTTAAATTGAAAACTAATTTTAGATGTCACTTAATTGAATAAGACATAAAAATACAATTATTCATAACATAAACTCAACCCATCACAATGAAAAAATTTCAAATCTCGGGAAAAGTTTAAATATATTTTAAGAAAACATAGTTAATTGTTTAAACTTTTTGAAAATGCAAAAAGAGTAGAAGTATTCAAATAGAGAAAATATATTTGATTATAGTCGTACACTTTTTTATTTGATTTAAAATATTTAAAAAATAGTATCATATATTATAGAATGATATATTAGATAACACAACTGGGAAAGGAAAGAATATTGTCAATTCCAAGATTTTCTTGCATTCACCAAACACCCTCACCTCATTCAATCATATTGAAATAAACCCAACTCTATCACAAATAAATAGAATAGCTCCAAAAATGGAGTGATTTTGAAAGCATAAAATGAAATCATATCATCAAAACGATTAACTGCATCTTGCTACCCTCATTTATTCCTTTAAAAAGAGCTCTCCATGTCATCAAACCTTTAACATGCACCACAATAAGCACCAACTACACCCTATCAACTTCTCCACGATAATGTAAAGTTCTTAAGCTTCATCTTCCCTAAGGATACCTATGCAAGGAACTATTCTTCATAACTCATAGCAAGAACTTCTTCATAGTAGCTTATGAGTATCTAGGACATTTATATATGGCATGTTTTAGTTAGAATTCGACATTTATATATGGTGTTGTGGTCAGTTGAGTAGAATAAATGGTTGTGGTTTAGAAAGTGTCTGGGATTGGAATCATGAGTGCATATAATACCGAAGAGTGTGAGGGAATAGAACAGTAAGCAATCAATTAAAGGAGCCTTCATAGTAGATGTCTCATTAAAATGGTATGTCATAGACCTACTCCAAACATGCAACTGTATGAGCCTAAAAGCTTATTGAAATTATTTAAATAGTGTGACAAACTATAATTCAGGAGTTGATTTTAGTCATATCAATGATGAAAATATGTTGTAATTAGCAAAAATTACACTTTAGACTCATAATTTAACAATCAATAATCGGTCACTATACCAAAACTACTGAAAAAACCTATATCTTGTAATTTAAAACCTAAACCAACTGCAATTAGATATTGGTACCAATACAACACTAGATCCATTACACGTAATAAGACATCCACAAATGAAAACCAAGGGTTTCTAACGACAAATAGAATTACCTTGATGATAATATGATAGACATGATTAGCAAGAAGAATAGCCTTCCATGCAAATGTTTGATTAAAATAATATGCCATAGTCCTTATTCAAAACATGTAGTTGTAAGAGTCTAAAATCTGATTGGCATGTTTGAATAGTGTGACAAAGTCTAATTGTTAGGTTGATTAGTCATACCTATACTTGGCAAAAAAAAAAGTCATAACTATCATGATCAACTACTGATATGGTGAAGCAGAGTGCATAGTCTAGTTGAGGATGCTATAAACTTTGGAATATCTAATGTGCTAGGAGGTTAATACAAATTGTTATTTGTCAAAATATAACACTAAGCCAATGATATAGATGGCAACAACTTGCAAAACTAAAAAGAAATATTAAAAGATAAATAATAGTAAATTAACATAATTTAAATGACATTGATTTGGTGGACAATAAAAAGATAAAATTGAATACAACATTGTCATTATAAAATAAAAAAATTCAACAACATGGCCCACAAAAGTGGTTGTGACAAACAACAATATCTAAGAAGCTATCCTCTCTTTTCTAAAAACAAAAACATATTGGCTCACAAATGTGGCTTTCCATAGTGGGTTCTCGCAAGATCTCTTGTGGGTTACAATTGAGCCACTATATGAATGTTTCTCAAACACATCACCCCAAGAAATCTCAACCTCAACTCTGAGGCCTTAAGATTCATCCCAGGTTCAACCTCTTTACCTCAACTCTGTGGCCTTAAGATTCATCCCAGTTTCAACCTGCTTAATCAACAAAAAAAAGTCTTTTAGATCGTGTTAAACTAATGGTATGCGATGATAGCTACATGCTTTCAGGTCATTCACCCTGGTTTAAATTGCATAATTGTCAAATGCTCTATAAAATTCACATAGAGATTATAAAATAAAAAATTGTCAAGTGTTATTACGAACTGAGAAGCCATAACACATTCAAAAGCACACACTCAACCATTGTGCTAACTTTTGAATGACCAAAGAAGAAAAATAGTAATGGAAATAATAAATCAATTTTATATAGGACCATTGACGATCACCCATATTCATAACTTTCAAGAATACATAAGGAAATGAACAGGTATAAGAACATCTTTTTCTCTAGCATCGAGTTTGACCTCCAGTGTAGATAACTCCTTGTTGAGATCCAAGTTTATTCTAACGAATCATATTCCTGTATTAGAGGATATGGACCAATTAATACATGATACCAGAATAAACAAAAATAAGATAAATAAACACAGAAACAAATATCTATTGTCTCGTTTAAAGTTATATTTGCAAGCCAATTGTTATTCAAATCATCTTTATTTCAAATTGTTACATTAGTTGTGACAAATGTTATTCTCATTAGCCTTTGCTCTCTTTCATTGAGAATTTCTTGATCCTTTGCCAACGTCTCCTCTTCCTCTTAAAGTTTCTTCTTCCACTATACAAATTAACATTAAATAAACTTAGTTTTAAGTTGTATTTAAACTTACAAATATGATTTATTTTTACCCAAAAATTTTGTGAAATATATACAAACTACAAACTATACTTTACACCATTGGCAAAAAGTCTTCAAAAGAAATAAAAAAATTGCTCCTACTTACCAAGGAAATAAACTAAGTACATGACTGCTCAAAAAATTGAAGAAACCAATTAAAACTTTCATTACCTGCTCAAAAGTATTCTCATTGTTAAGCACTACAAACAACAACAACAACAACGGAACAAAGTAGACAATGCAAACTCACAATGACATAATGTTAAAGCATTGAATACCAACATAAGACACCATGGGAAAACCTGAAAGCAAAAACAACTAATGTGCGGATCATCCCTAGTCCATACAAGGGAATTAGGAATTATTGACCAATCTGACTTAGATTCCTAGTCCATACAATTACCTATGATATTTTCCTCCAACTAATTCTTAGCCTAGTTATCATCCTTATTAGAACTCTAAGACTTGTTTCAATTACATTAGGTTATTTCATACTTTAGAATTTCAGACTTATTGCATTAGGTTATTTTAGTACTTTAGTCCTTTAGACTTGTTTATGTTACATTGCTTACTACTATTCTGTTTTATGGTACTTTGAATGGTATGGTATAGTGTGGTATCTTACTTATTATAATCGTTGTATGCTTTTCTTGTCTTTGCTCCTAATTTGTTTTTGATGTTTCCAAAAAAGGGAGATAGATGGTAAGGAGAATTATATATTTTTTGTACAGGTATTGCAAATGTTTTTGAGATAGATGAGATAGACTTATTATCCATTTTTATTGAAAAGGTTTCTATATATAAATTTTTTTATCACGTCTTAAAAATATTCATATAAGCAATCACTGAAAAAGCAAGGGGGAGTGAACGACCCAAATGGATATTATTATTTCTCTCTTTACTCCTTACCTAAAGATGGTTGTCATCATAAAAAAAAGGAGGAGAATGTGAATGTATATCTTGCAGGTTTTGATGATGCCAAAAATTTTATTTGATGAGCACAGATTGATTCAAGTCAACAAATAAGATCAAGAAAATCTAAGATAAGGACTTAGTCCATTTGTTAAATGAATCCCATTTTTATTGCTATAGTTTGGCATCAAAGTCTTTTATCAAAATTTCTTTATCAAAGTTAAATCAATTCAAAATAATATCTTTTTGAACTGGTAATCAATTACCAGGTTCCTGTAATCGATTACCAAAGAGATTGTGAACATGACTTTTTGAAATTTTGAACTGGTGGAATAACAGCATAAACTTATTTGAATTTTGGTTTGTGTAATCAATTACCAGAATCCTGTAATCGATTACCAGCGAAGAGATTTCAGAGAAAAATTTGAAAAGTCATGACTCTTCAAAATATAATTGTGTAATCAATTACCAAAATCTTGTAATCAATTGTCAGTGAAAAAGTTTTTGAAAAGGCACATCTCTTCAAACTATTTTAAACAGCCACAATGGACCTGTGTGTGTGTGTGTCCTTACTTTGAAAAAAAAGAGAGAGCATTTTCAGAGAACTTAATTGACAAAATATCTCTAAACAACTTTGGCCAAATACTTGCAAATTATTGAGAATTCTTCTAGGAACTTCAAATTGTATCATCTACTCTATAAGAGAAAAATCATTATGTACATCTTATAAACTCAGTTGTCATCAAGAAACTGTTTGTCTCTAGGTGTGTGAGAATCTTGAACACAAGGGTGAGGGATCCCAAGGTGTGTTCAAAGATTTTGAAGGATTTACAAAGATAGTGAAAAATATCAAGTGGGTTACTCGAGGACTGGACGTAGACACGGGAAGTGGCCGAACTAGTATAAATCGAGTTTGCAATTCTCTCTTTCCTTATCTCTTATTTTATTACAACTAGTTTTGTCTTGCACATTTAAAGAACATTGATTAACTTAGTTGCTGTTTCTTCTTCTGCATTCTGAGCCTATCATATATTATTTAAAAGGAGATTAAAATTTGTTAGTGGAAAAATTTTGAAACTTAATTCACCCCCTCTTAAGTTATTGAGGTCACTTGTCCAACAGTTGAATCTTGTTAGTTGTTTGGTGGGTTATTGTTGTTACAAATTATGACAAATAACTCCACAAATGATAGTGTTGGGTTGTTGTAAAAAATGTTGAACATGTATCCAACATCATGATCATGTCCCAGAATAAAACATGTGTACATATATGGTTGTCCTAACTCAAATATGAGACATCAAAAGTGGATATGTTGGTGTGGTTCAATGTTTATCTTTTGTTTAACAAGTTCAACCAATTGTGTAATGGTTATGACCTTGTTGACCATGAAATTTTTTCCACCGATACTAACGAAGGTGGTGCCCTCATTAGTGTTGCAGATTTGACTGTTTTAGTAAACACAAACATATGCATTTGGGTGAGACATAGTGGTAAGGGTTCAAATGAATATTTAAAAGTTATACAAATGTCTTTAGTTGGTAGTGGTATTTATAAAATTTGTCGGTTACGTGCATGTGTTCACTATGCAGTCACATGCATTAGTAAATGGCATGTGAGCCTCTTCAGCACATGGCCTCGAGATGCGATAAGGGTTAGTATGGTGAGCAGTAATAATCTAAAAAGCAACTTGAATTGTTTGCATAGGTTTTTGTATGTTGCGCGCAGGTGTTCACTGTGCGGTCACATGCACTAGTAATTGACATGTGAGTCTGACCAACACATGGCCTCGAGATACGATGAGGGTCAGTCCGATAACAAACAATTTTTTAAATTCAAAATTATTGGAATTGTTCATAAACTATAAATATGAGGTTTTAAGGGTCTAAAACATAGTTTTTTTTATGTCTGAGTAATAATTTTAGGTCCTTATTGATCAAACTGTTACACAATATATATTTTTTGGATTCTTTGACATGAAAACTAAGAAGTAAATTTGGCATATATATTTTTAATGTATCAAAAATAAATTTTATAGATTGTATAACATGACCACTTAAACATAGTTTTATGGGTCAAAAACTTAGTTATTTTTTATTTTTTACTATTAATTTGAGGTTCTTCTTGATGAAACTGTTACACGATATATTTTTTTTATTTTTTGACATAAAAAATATGAAATAAAATTATCACAAATATTTTTAATGTATCGGAGACAAATTTTATAAATTTCATAACATGGCCACTAAAACATTTTTTTAAGGGTTGAAAACATAGTTTTTTTATTTTTTACTATTAATTTGAGGTCATTCTTGATGAAACTGTTACACAATATAGTTTTTTGGATTTTTTTGTCATGAAAACCATGAAATAAATTTGCCACAGATATTTTTAATGTATTGAAAATAAATTTTATAAATTGCATAACACGATCACTTAAACATAACATAACATGACATGACCACTTTAACATCATTTTTAAAACTACATTAGAAGGATACTTAAACATAATTGATCCCATTATCAAAACATTTTATACTTTAATGACCAAGACGATGACCAGTCGCACAAGGTAATGGAATTCGATTAGGTTACAAATTTCTTCTCTCTTGTATCATTGGTTCTTCCTCATGATGATGATGTTGGTGTTTTGTCTTAGGGTTTTAACTATGGGTTGTTACAACTAAAGAACTTTGTTCTTGCTCTCTAAACGAATATAGTGCATTAAACTTTTGTAAAGAAGTTAAATATGATGCCGCAGAATATGGTGTATTTAAATTAAAACCAAATAAATTGGTCAACCATTCAGGATTAGTTGCATTGACTGACTCGTGAGTCTAGCCAAAAGTTTGTTGAACAGGTGATGCAGTACAAAACGTTGACTGGGAATAGGGAACTACGAAATGAGTTTCTTCAACGGTTGTCCCTACGACATTATGGGCATCCTATCACCATAGACTTTGCATAGTTGCATCAAATCACAATGTGCGAGAAAACAGAAAGAGCAAGCAAAATGAGTTCAGAACCCATTTATGCGTACATCTATATCAATGGTGAGATAATCCACAACTCAAGTGCAAATGCAGTTTTCAAAAGTGACAAGAATAAATCGATATTGTTGAATCCAACAATGACACTGCTAAACATAATCACCACAATACAGTCATCAATTAGAGATGATGATGTTATGTCTATAATTACTGCATTTTGATATCGTTGTCTAGTATACCAATTCAATGGTCGTGTTGAGTATAGAGCAATTCAAATTATTGACAAAGAAGGTGTTTGGTGCATGTTTGGTACATTTGCAAATATGGCAAGTGTAATATGTATGGAACTTAAAGTTGATGTTCATAATTCATCATCACCTTCTAAGTTTAATGGCCTAAGCTGGGCAGAGATGAAGTAGAAGCTGAAGAATTCCCTAAAATTAGAATGAATAATTTAACATATTTTGTTGTTGTATTGCTTTTAATTATTCGTTAGCCTTTATTATGTATTTGGCGTTGTCCCATGCTCTTTAGTTTTTATTTTCAATTTACTTCAATAATATGATCATTTACTAAACCACTTGGGCTCGGTGAGCGATGTACAAAAATGTGGTCAAGATTCATGATGCAAGGGATAGACTTTTTTGTATGTGATGTGCACATGTGCACACTATTCACTCACATGCACCAACAACTGTATTAATGCAAATACCAATAATTTTTTTGGACTCGATGAGCAATGCAGAACAGTGCAGTCAAGAATCATGATGCAACAAACATCTTTTTGGTTGTGATATGCGTGGGTGCACACTTGTCCACTCACATGCACCGACAACCGCATTAATGCATATGCCAATAATTTGTGTGGGCTCAATGAGCGATGTAGAACAGTGTGGTCAAGAGTCATGATGCAACGGACATGTTTTTGTTTGTGATATGTGCAAGTGCACATTGTTCACTCACATGCACCAACTATAACACCCCATTTTTCGTAAAATAAATTTAAAAGGTTTTTTAGTTAAAAATAGAGTTTTAGAAAAAAGGTGAGGTTTTTATAATTAAATAAATAAGGAGAAATAACTTTATTAAAATAATGGTTAGAAGGAAAAAAAATATTTGATTTATTCATTTGATGGAAAATAAAATAGAATATTTCTTTATAAGACAATAAATAAAGAAAAATAGAGTAAATAATAGGTTGGGAGTAGCCTAGCTATAAATAGAGATATGTTGGGTCAGTTTTCAGACTGACGATAGTCTCTACAATTCCTCTTCCTCTCAATTTTGTTTTCTCTTCTCCTCCTCCCAAAATTCTCTCTTTTTCCCGCATACACTCAAACCTGTCTCAGTAAAACAAAAATTCGCTACAAAAAACCTATTCCAGTAAAACTACAATCTCAAATTCGCTAACTATTGGATCATTGTGCAATATGGACACCACCTTCGGACTCCACTTTCACACATCGTCACCGTTGGGATTTGCGAAATAATGTTCACAAAGAGAGAAACGTCCCTCTCACTTTGACAGTAAAATGGAGGCTACAATCTCTTCTCCTTTTCTCTAACTCTAGGAAACCCTAACCGAACAAACAGAGGAAAAGCTTGAGGAATCTTAGGAAACTGCTAGAGACATAGCTATCATTGTCGGACTACACACATGAGCCCGCTTAGAGATAAGGGATGAGTTTATCACATTTGAGATTAGAATGAACATGTGTAGGGATCCTTAGAGGATTAAATTAGGTTTATTTTGGGATGTTTATTAAATTATAATTTTTCCTTTATGATTATAAATATGATATTGTTGTGTTTGACGAACCAATTGATGTCCTCTATGAATTGGTTGATAAATTGAGTGCTCTTAGTGTTTTCGTATTTTCTTACCTATGATTTTGACTCCTTGATAATGATATGATTATGTGAAATTGTTTGAGGGATTTTACTCCCCGTGTTATGAGAAACATGTTTGTATAAAATTTTTTTTATTTTGGATAAGATTTACTAGGTGAGCATGATAAATTGTAATATTGAGATCATGAAATTGTGATTAAAATTGTGTGTAAATGATAAATTGAATATGTGATGAATTGTGGGATAACATGTTGCTTTAAGATTATAATATTGTTATTGGGATTGAGTATAAGTGTAAAGTTGAACATGTGTTAATTTATGAGATACACGTAAACATGTGATGATGGATTGTGACATTATGAGAAGTTAAATTGTGGACATGAGATTTGATTGTGAATAAGTGTGTGGTTAACACTTGACGTGACAATACTTGTGTTGTGAGCTGTGAATTATACAATAACCCGACTGGTGTTTATCTTGAGAAAAGTGTTTATGCCCAGTGTTAAAGGAAAAGTGTAAGTTTCCTAGTTAGAAACCAGTGTTAAATTGTAGTGCAATGTGTTAAACGTGTTTGAAACACGAGTGTGAGGTCGTGGGTATTGTATAATTCCCGAGCAGTGTCTACGTGCAAAAAAATTGTTTTAAGGGTCGGACCTGAATTAGGAAGGTGAGGCCCTAACGAATTCTTCAAAGTCTAGGTCTTGGGAGTAAATGTAGAAGCAAAGCTTCATGGTGAATCAAAGGTGTTTTGATGATAACAATGATGATGACAAAGGTGATGACAAAAAGCTCAAAGATCAATCAAAAGAACAACTCAAGTGAATCAAGAACAATTCAAGAGTTCAAGATAAGAATCAAGAAGAATTCAAGAACTCAAGAAGAAAGTCTAGAGACAAGAGTCAAGATTCAAGGTTCAAGATCTCAAGAATCAAGATCAAGATTCAAGAATAAAGAGAAGACTCAATCAAGATAAGTATTAAAAAGTTTTTTCGAAACTTTGAATAGCACATGAATTTTTTACAAAACATTTTACCAAAGAGTTTTTACTCTCTGGTAATCGATTACCATATTGTTGTAATCGATTACCAGTAGTAAAATGAGTTTGAAAAAGTTTTCAAACTGAATTTACAACGTTCCAATTATTTTCAAAAAGCTGTAATCGATTACTATGTTTTGGTAATCGATTACCAGTGCCCTTGAATGTTGAAATTCAAATTCAAATGTGAAGAGTCACATCCTTTCACTCAAAAGCTTTGTGTAATCGATTACACTTATTTGGTAATCGATTACCAGTGACTGTTTCTGAACAAATCAAAAGATGTAACTCTCCAAAAAGGTTTTTGACTTTTTCAAATTGGTTTTAAGTTTTTCTAAAAGTTATAACTCTTCTAAATGGTCTTCTTGACCAAACATGAAGAGACTATAAAGCAAGGCTTTGTTTTGCATTTCACGCATCTTCAATACTTTTCCAATTAATTCTTTACAAGCCTTGAATCTCTTTAAACTTCTTCTTCTTCTTTGTACCAAAAGCTTTATGAAGTTTTCTGGTTTTCCAAACCTTGAAAACTTGTGCTATTCATCTTTTCATTCTCTTCTCCCTTTGCCAAAAAGAATTCGCCAATGACTAACTGCCTGAATTCTTTTTGTGTCTCTCTTCTCCCTTTTCCAAAAGAATAAAGGACTAACCGCCTGAATTCTTTTGTGTCTCCCTTCTCCCTTGTCAAAGAATTCAAAACGACACAGTCTGAGAATTCTTTTGATTCTTCCCTTTCCCTAATACAAAAGTGTTCAAAGGACTAACCGCCTGAGAATTCTTTTGTATCCCCATTCACAAAGTAGTAAAGGTTTAACAGCCTGAGATCTTTGTCTTAACACATTGGAGGGTACATCCTTTGTGGTACAAGTAGAGGGTACATCTACTTGGGTTTGACTGAGAACAAGAGAGGGTACATCTCTCGTGGATCAGTTCTAGTGGAGGGTACATCCACTAGGTTCAAAGAGAACAAGGGAGGGTACATCCCTTGTGGATCTTTGCTTGTAAAAGGATTTTTACAAGGTTGAAAGAAATCTCAAGGACCGCAGGTCGCTTAGGGACTGGATGTAGGCACGGATTGTTGCCGAACCAGTATAAAAACTCTTGTGTGTTTGTTTCCTTCTTCCCTACTCTTTTACTTTTCGCTGTGCATTTAATTTCCGCTTTTACTTTCTGTTAAGATTCTCTTCTACTCCTCATTCTCTTAACAATTTAGTAAAAGCCTTAAAAGAGTAATTTTTTAATTGGTAAAGGTTTAGGAATAATTAATTCAACCCCCCCTTCTTAATTATTCTGAGGCCACTCGATCCAACCAGTGGTATTAGAGCAGGTTTCTTGTAGAATGGCCTCCTCAAATCCCTTGTTTCCTAAAGGAAATTCCATTCACAGGCCACCCATTTTCAATGGTGAGGGTTACCATTATTGGAAAACCCACATGCAGATATTCATTGAAGCCATAGATCTAAATATTTGGGAAGCAATAGAATTAGGACCACACATACCCACTATAGTAGATGTAAGCACAAACACTACAACCCAAAAACCTAGAGATAAGTGGACAGAAGAAGATAGGAGAAAAATCCAGTATGATCTCAAAGCCAAAAACATCATCACTTCAGCCCTAGGGATAGATGAGTACTTTAGAGTGTCAAATTGTACTAATGCCAAGGATATGTGGGATACTCTCCAGTTAACCCATGAAGGAACCACAGATGTAAAAAGGTCTAGAATTAATACCCTTACCCATGAATATGAATTATTTAGGATAAACCCAAATAAAAATATCCATAGTTTGCAAAAAAGATTTACACATATAGTAAACCATCTTGCATCTTTAGGAAAAACCTTTCCTAATGAGGATTTAATTAATAAAGTCTTAAGATGTTTAAGTAGGGAATGGTAGCCCAAGGTAACTGCTATTTCTGAAAGCAAAGATCTTTCTTCCATGTCTCTTGCCACTTTATTTGGTAAATTGCAGGAACACGAGATGGAACTTCAACGCCTCAATCAGAATGAAGAAAATGACAAAAATAAGAAAAGCATAGCCCTTAAAGCCTCATCTTCAATACAAGAAGAAAACGAAGAAGAAGATTCAGATGATGAAAAAGATTTTTCTTTCTTTGTTAAGAAATTTCAGAAATTCATCAAGAAAAGAAGAATTGGCAGGCGTCAGAATTTCAATAATGGAAGAAAATCACAAGATGATTCTCAAGTTCATAGGTGCTACAAATGCAACCAAATTGGTCACATCAAGGCCAACTGTCCGTCAAATGAAGAATGGTTGGAGAAAAGTGAAAAGAAAGATTTGACAAAAGAAGAACTAAGAAAGCATACATTGCATGGGATGACAATGATTCATCCGATGGTTCAGAAAAGGAGATTAATCTTCTAACCAAAGATTATGAAAGTGACGAGAACATCTCTCAAGGATGAAAAACAAGGTGAAAAAGCATGATCCTCATCTTTGAAGATCTAGACACTTCAATCCTGAAAAAGGTAATATCAAAACCTTTATCTTATTAAAATTTCTCTTTAAAGTTGAAATTTTTATTCAAACAATTTGATTATGATGACTAACAATTCTTTATTTGTTTGTCTTTTGATTGTTTGAAATCATGAGTATATTTGCTTGATTGATTTCATCCTATTTGCATGAAATATTCATTCATTTATTTAAGTAAAATCAATATTCTTCATACTTGTGATAAAATGGATTATCTTCATGTTTTAAATATTTTTGCATGACATGATATGTAAATTACATGATTGAAAATTATTCATAAATTAGTCCACCCCCGCCCCGCAAACCCCACGGGTCAAACGGACCGGTCCGCGGGCCTAGTTTTAAAAGAGTTTCAATAAAAATATAATACAATCAAATTAAGTTCAATATGAATATAAATAAAATCTCAACAATTATTCAATTACATCAATAAAATAAATAATATCTTAACAAAAAAAATCAAGCAATAAATCTAAAATCTGAAATTTAAACATCTCCAACAACAAATAATTACATATTTGAAGTAGCTTAAGTCTTCTCCATCTTCACATCTTCATCTTCTTTTCCTAAAACAAAATAATAATAAATATTAGAATAAAGTCAAGTTAAGTGATTAAAAGACAACAATTATTACATATTATTTACCTTGCATATCAAATCATAGTAACCAATTTCTAGTACATATCAAGGCTTGTACATTGTCAGCAAGAAGCCTGGTTCGATATTTGTTAAGCACCCATGAGCCAATACTAAATGTTGATTCGGAAGCCACCGTTGTAATTTGGATGCTTAAGAGTACAACAACAATGAACCAGCCCAAAAAAAAAAATAGGATAAAAACAAATTCTAGAGGGAGAAGAGATGTATTTTGCGTGGTGGCGCGGTGGTGGGTCGAGGCTGTGCCGCTGAGGTGTGTCGTGTGATTGTGTGAGTGTGAGTCGCGTTTTATTTTCTTTGTAAGAGAAAGAGTCATATAACTTGCGTGGATGCATGACTGCGTGGTGGAGAAGAACCGTGAAGAGAAAAAGTGTTCTTAGCCTGCTGCAATGATAACTGCTAAATGTGATATGAGCTATTTTTTATAATAAAAATATATTGAAATATCTTTAAAAATATTTATTTAACAATTATTTTTTACTTAAATGATAAGAATTGACATTTTTATTATTTTTGGCTTGCAGATATGAAAAGAATAGATTAAAAGAGAAAAAAGATCGAGAAAATATCAAAAAGGAAGATTTTTAGCATGTTATCACTTATCTTTTTTATCTTAATCTTTTATTTCTATTATCTTTTACTTTTCTTATTTTATCTTTATCATATTTTAATTTAGATCTTTTATTTTTATCTTTAAATCTTTATTTTATCTAATATATTTCTTTATCTGTTATTTTAAAAGAAAAGTTTAAAGTGAAAAAGAGAAAATCAAACCTAATGTAATTGGGTCAGGGTCACACAAATCAAACCTAATGCGGGCTACGGGCAACCTGCGGACCTCGCAGGCTAAACCCACATAGTCTACGGGTTAAGCGGGGTAGACCCAAAAATATGACAGTACCATGGACCGTTTATAAAAATTGGTCTATAACCCGCGCGGACCGCGGCCCCGTGGGCCAGTCCATGGACCTGGCCCGTTTACTCACCCCTACCAAAGGGTAGGTTGTGACAGGTGTCACACCGACAACCGCATTAATACATTGATAATTTACCCTAAATCCTAAACTCTGAAACCTAATCCTCTTACCAAACCATCTAATTAAATTCTCCTACCAAACTTTCTCATCCTATATATAATCCCACCACTTCACAAAACATCACACACAACAACATGCTCACAAAAGTAATCTCTATCCCTAACTCTCATAGCCTTCCCACTCACATCACCCAAACACCACCCCTGGCTCCACGTAAAGAAATATCGATTGTCATTTATCACCATAGTCAGATTAGAGGAAACTCGGTTCAAGGATTGACGTACTCATGCGCAAACCCAATATTTTTATATGTCAGTAGGTCTATTATGTTAGACAATTGATTTGGAAAATTAACCACGTCTCCCTACTCGAGCAACTGAAAAAGTTGTTCAATTATTATATCATGTCCCTATATCATTTCATCATGGCCAAACATGTTTTATTTCATCAGCACAATTACATGACAATGATGACCTCAGAGGCATGCTGGAAACAATGGTCCAAAATCAAGAATTGAATTTCGTTGAATTGTACGTTGTTACTAAGCTTATTCCTCAACCACAACCACAACCACAACTAGCATCTCCACAACCACCGTCTCCACAACCATTATTGTACAATAACCTTGACCTTAATGGTTCATTATCTTCATACAACAACCTTGAAACACAAGACGCCTTTGACATTTATACTTCATACACACAACTATTATCCCAAAATGATTCTTTTTTTTTTTGTGCCCAACAAACCTCCTTACACCAACAAAACTATCATCCATCACAATATTTTATAGCATCACCCTATCACAACAACCACAAACACAAACATCAAACCCAAAAAACACAATATATTTGAGCAATCAAAGAATACAACATCATAAATAATTTTGACCAGAAAAGACTAAACTTCGTGTGTAAATTACATGAAAATGGTCTTACATGGAGCTTAGGTGCATGCAACTCAAAGACGCATAAGATATAGATCATCAAAAGTATCAGAAGTCAACATACTTGTCTCGCACCAATGCTCAGACAAGATCATAGGCAACTCGACAAGCACATCATAACACAGATCATCCAACCCATTGTCAAAATGAACCCAATAGTCTCCATCAAAATGTTGATTGCAAAGATCAAAATGTTCATGAAGTATACTCCATCCTACAAAGAGACAGGTTAGCAAAGAAAATTACGGGTTTCAAAAAAAAATTATGAAAACCAAACCAAACCAAACCGAACCAAACTGAATTTGATCAAAATCAGTTTGAACCGGCTCGCGAACACCCCTAACTACTCAAATAGAATCGATGTTTGCATAGGGAGAAATGGTACATAACAACAAAATGCTTAAACGTGTCTTTTGGTCATTTGGTCCATGCATTAATGGGTTTGCAGTTGTAAACCCATTGTACAAGTAGATGGTACATGACTTTACGGGAAGTATACTTACACATTATTGATAGCTACAACACAATACAAGACGGTGCTAACCATATCTTCTTGATTGCCAACATCATAGTAGAAGGGGAGACAACTTAGCATGGAAGTTCTTCCTAAAGAATTTGAGAAGTCATGTTACTCTACAAAGTAACATTTCTCTCCTCATTTTAGATAGGCACCCTTCGATTATAAGCTCCTAAAACAACCCATGTAACTTATAGGTTAGGGATGCATCCCATTTATTTTGTCTGTGCCACATTGAACAAAATTTTTATCACGATAACTCAAACTACAAACATTTGAAGAAACCACTCATGGAGATTGGTGTGAATTTTAATATTTTTTTCATTAAATTATATTTTAATTCAAATTTCGTAATGTATTAAATTGATTGAATATTTAGATGATACGCATACACGAAGAAGATGCACTGGTGGCATCTTAGGGATATCCGTGCGAATAAGCCAAGTGCAGCTGAATGGCTTGATCAGTTACCCAAAAAATATCGGGTACAATGCTTCGATGAGGGAAAACATTGGGGACATATAACAAATTTGTTTCATTCGGTCAATTTCATGTTCAAAGGCACAAGATATTTGTTAGTGTCATTGTTGGTTGAGGAGATGTGCTTCAAGACTGTGAAACTTTTTGCTATTTACATATTGCACGTCTAGGACAACTCCTTTGGTTTACTGGTTTACTATCACATGAATTAATGTGACAAGAATATGAAGGAGATTAGTGGGGTCCTTATCCAAGGAGAAGGAGGAGTGCAAAGGGTCGTCTGGTTTCAAATCTCATTTCTACTTAAATGGACAAAGAAATTGAATAGGATACTAGAAAAAAAATGTGAAATCTGTCGACAACAAGGCCATAACAGAAAAAATTGTCCCAACATGCCATCATCTTCAACTCTTCTTTAGGCAAATATTATTGTTCATGTATTTATTTATGATGTATTTTGGTATAAATAAATTATTAAACCAAAAATGTTATCTTTTGTTTTAAAATTAAATAATATAAATAAAAAATATTTTTTAAAATTAAATTTAATAAAATAAGATTTAGAAAAATCAATACAAAAGTCAAGTTGACCCAACCCAGCTTCTTAACTTAAAAAAAAATGAAAGTGGAAAGTTGAGTCCTGAAAACAGAACTTCTCAAAGGGTAGTGTAGTTCATGCATTAAATTAAAAACTAGTGTACATTGAGAATTATTTGAAGAAAAGTAGTGTAGATAGGAAAAAATTCCAATTTTGGCTTCTTTCTCTATGTGGAGAAGGGTAAAGTTAACTTTTGTTTTTTTGGCGTTATTAAAATAATTGAAAAAAGTGTTATTTAGTTTTGGGAGGGAAAGTTTTTACTTAGAGTGTGATACATAGGCAACCAAAGCTTGCTTTATTATAGGGTAAATAGTTATTTTTGTTTCTGAAAGTGTGTAGGACTAACAAATCTATCCCTAAAAGATGAAAATATAAAGACTAGTCCTCAAAAGTATAAAAAGGAAGGCAAATTCAGTACATTCTTAACTTTCGCTCGTTAACATTAAAGAATTCCTCTACTTGGCATACAGAGATGTAAATGTCATGAAATAATTTCTCACATGGCATTCATTAGTTGTTATTGAGGCAATGACTTATAAGGACATGAATGTTAGTATAATTTGTCTTTGTTACTACTTCAATCAAATCCAAACACAAGGTCATTTATCGTTTGTCACTTCTTCTCTTTTCACCTTCCCCTTCCCGCCTTTTGAGACTTCCAACAACCTTCATAGCCACCGTGAAGGAGCACCGTTCTTCTGCCGTTGAAGACAAAGTCGTCATTTCGTACTATGAGGTGCAGGGTAAGAAAGCAATCCTTTTTTGAAGGACGAAAATGTTAATAAGTTGTTTAATTCAAGGGCATATTTGTCAGTAACTTAAATGAATGGAGGTGAGATAAAAAAAAACAAGAAATACCCAAAGAGGAAAAAGAGGGAGGACGAACAAGAAGCTCGGTCCTTTATTCATGGAGAACAATATATAAGACGAGGGAAGAAGTAGTCGTTGCAAGTCTAACAGTCAAAAGGAGAAGGGATTAAAAAAATCCTTACTAACAAATTAGTTCTTCTATCCATGTAAGTAATTCTTTTATGATATTTTCTCCTTGCATGGCACGTAGAATGATTGATTAACATTAATGGATATAATTTAAAGGAAGGATGAATTTGTCTCACTTTTTACAGTTTTAGAGACTAATTTTTGTTTTTTCATCTTTTAAAGGTGAATTTGTCAGCATTATACATTTTCAAGAACAAAAATAATTATTTATCCTTTATTATAAGATAGATATTTGGAGAAATCTACCACACACAAAAAATAGCATGCCTTTTTTTTTCTTTTTAATGTCATCCTTTAAGTTACTTTAACTTGTAAAAAAAATTAATGAATTAGGATTCTTTCTTCTTCTTTTTTCCCCCATTAAGGGAGTCTGGAAAACTAAAGCTAAAAATGCAAATACTGAATTAAATGGCAAAATAATCATTACTAGGAAGCGTAGACCCCATACTTAATTATTTGATCCATCATGTTCGAGAGACCAAAAAGAGCAAAAGAAATAAATTGATCTTTAGGCTTTTAAATTTTCACTATGTTAATCCCAAAGGTATGTTCCTTACCCACCTTACAAGAAACCTAGACCTTCCTTTCCCGAAGATTGTGGAAATTCTCATTTCAATTTCAATGTTCTGAGGTTTATTAAAATTTTCGCCAACAATACAAAAGATTTTTTTAAACGTTAATTATTTATATATGATTGAATATATATATATATATATATATATATATATATATATATGCGTGAGAGAGACTAATAAAATTAAACTGATGATGACGTACATATAAAATTATGTCTATAAGCTGTCAAAAAATATGTCTATAAATAAAACTATATATACATTTATGTAAAAGGACATATTTATATGTATGTGTGAGTGTATAATAATTAAACATTTACTTAATTTATATAAATATATTATTATTATTATTACGTTTTTTTAACTTATTATTATTATTAGACTAAAATATGTTTTTTTTTGTTTGTGAATATGAAAATATTTAAATTTAGTTCCTGCAAAATTTTAAATAATTTTTTGGTTGTCACAAAATTAAAATTTATAACTTTTTTACCTGGACATGGGTTCAGATTTTTAAGAATCTATGTTTTTCAATTTAAATGTCAAAAAATAATTTAAAGATTAAAAATTGTGACAAAATATAAAGACAAAATTGTATTTTTAGTCCCTCGATTTGTCTCCCATTCCGAATTTCATCCCTAATAAATTAATTCACAAATTTTGTCTTCCTATTTTCTAAAATCATGCAATGTTGGTCTCCAATCCATAATTGGACGGTGACCGTTAGCAAGTGACGTTGACTGTCACGTGTCACTTTCTTATTAGATGATGACGGTGAGTGTCATGTTCTAATTGGATGTCAACTCCATGAAAGATGAAATGCATTGTTGTTTTTATTGACCAATCAGAAAATGACACACGTGACCATCATCATCTAATAAAAAAGTGACACGTGACATTCTATATTCTTTTGTGACTATCAAAATTGAAGGACAAAATTTATGAATTAATTTAGTGGGAACTAAATCTAAAATTGGAGATAAACTGAAAGATCAAATTTACAATTTTACCAAATATAAAAGATTGAGTTACCACAAATTTTCTAATGAAATTTCAAAGTCATTCCAACTACATAGAAGTGCATATCTATATAGCAGAAATGGAAAGTCATTATTTTTCATGCTATCAATCCCAGCACCTGAGATCAAGCAAAGCAAATAAAATCGAAAGCCAAACTTGGAATGTGTTCTTCAGCTGCTCATCCCCTACAGCAAAGAGACATAAAGGGAACCTTTGTGAGTGATGAAAAAAGATCTCAGAAGAACAAAAGAATTAATGTAGTCTTAATCGAATTTCAAACAATTTGAAGCTCACCATTCCAAAACAAAATTCCCCTTTTCATATTCTCCCAAAACACGGAACACGCATGCATTCTTCCAATACACACACAACATTAATTAATTACTAGTGTCTTCAATTCTTTATTCGAAATAAAGGAGATTACTAGTGTCTCCAATACACACAACATTAATTAATTACAAGTATGGGATGCACCTTCTCGCATTGCCGCAGCTGAAGTTGAGGTGCATCAAGGGTTTGACCAAGCGCTTGACCACCGTCAACGTGCTGCAACTCGCACACACTCAAATCTCACGTAACAATGATCTCATGCCGCTGAGATCGTCGTTTGGTGGTAATTTATAAAATAATAATGAAGAATTAATTTGAAAATAATAAAAAAAATAATTAGTAAGAAGATGACATATAATTTAATTGATTAAAAAAATTAATAATATCAAAATTCCCAAATTATTAGAGGCACTGTAGAAATTGTCAACAATTAATAGATTTCATTGGGAGGACAAAAAAACTATTCAAAATTTTATAGGGATGAAATTTCAACATTTTCATGACAAAAAATATATTTTAATATTATCATTATTATTATTAATCTTATTAGGTAAATCATAGTGAATAAAAAAATAAAAAATGAAATTATTATGTATGCATAACAATTTTATTAAAAATAAGAATATTAATTAGAAAAGGATAAAAACTTGTCATTTAAAAAAAAAATTAACAGGAGCAAAATAGGTAAAATATGATTTTGGTATCTATAAAATAAGATATTTTTTATTTGAGTCCTTTAAAGATTTTTGTTTTGAGTTTAGTCCTTTAAAGATATTTTAATCTTCAATTAATATTGTATATTAGAGATTTAAAGATACAGTTTGCAAAAAAAAAAAAAAACATTGCATATGATTATCCTATCAAATTAATTTCTTGATGAGGTAAGTAACAAGCTAATAAACTATCAACATCGATATTAAGTCATCAATTAATATTGTTTAGAGACTAAAATTAAAACTTGTAGATCTTTAAAGAACTAGAAAAAAAGACTCTAAAGAACTAAAATTAAAAAAAAAGGCAAATTTGATTTTTAAAATATAGGTAAATCATAATTTAAGTTAATTTTGAATATGATAATTTAGTCCCTAAAAATAAAATTTTTATTTAGTTTCTGAATATGTAAAAAATGTAATAATTACGTTATGTCTATAGTCTAGTTTCTTAATATCAAATTGATTTCAAAAATATAACTTAATGTCAAATTAGTCAATGAACAATATAACTTAATAATAAAATGGTCTCATAAATCTAATAACAGAATGTAATTGTCGCACTTTTTATACATAAAAACTAAAATCAAAATTTTCATTTTTTAGAAACTAAATTACTATCTATTTACACTTTCAGAAACAAAATGATCAATTTTTATTTTTACAAATATTGATATTATGACAATGAGCTATATATAGTCCATTTGGTTGCATCATAATGGGACGACAGTCTTTAACAAAAGAACATGATCTTTTTTTCTTCTAGGCTTGATAAAAGCTTTTGTCATATATAGTTCTTTTCAAAGGCACATGATTTCTTTTACTCGTTTTCAGATTAGTGTATTTGCCATCTAGAATATATCGAAGTGTTAAAGATTGTAATTGATCTTAGGTGATGTTTTGATTTATATTAAGTTTTTTTTTATGGATTAGAATACTTTGTTTTACTTAA
Organism: Glycine max; assembly: GCF_000004515.6. Classification (NCBI taxonomy): domain Eukaryota; kingdom Viridiplantae; phylum Streptophyta; class Magnoliopsida; order Fabales; family Fabaceae; genus Glycine; species Glycine max. The sequence continues at coordinate 25,649,673 of NC_038256.2, read as the reverse complement.
TTTCGTTAATATAATTAATTTCTTGTCTTACCAAAAATAAATAAATAAATAAATTTTATAAAGTAGCAGTTCAGCTTAGAATGCTATCAATTCACCAGAAGTTACTAATTATCAACATGCAAGAACTACGGAAATTATATATATTGTATATGGTAAATTAACTAAATTGATAGTGAATATTTAAAGCATTTTCCAAACAAATTAAACTGACTAATTTCCTGTTCCCAAATTTCCAGTTTATTAATCACAAAAACATTTTAACTGTACTTTTGGTCTTCCTATTTCATAAAATAAGCAATTTTGGTTCCTTTATTTTAAAATAGAGATATTTTTTTAAAAAAAATTTAGCAATTTTAATCTTTTTATTTAAATTAAAGACATTTATTCCTCTAATTTTTTAAAATTTACAATTTTAATTCTTTCATCAAATTAAAAAGCATTGATCGATAAGAAATTAATTTAATGTAACCTAATTTAGTGATGTGACATGAAATAATTTGTTTAATTTATATCGTAGTTAATATTAATCTTTTAACAATGCGTTCAATTTGAGTGAAAAATCAAAATTACAAATTTTACAAAATTGGAGACTAAATATCTTATTTTAAAATAAAAGATAAAAATTATGTGTTTTAAAATATAGAAAGTAATTTATTACGTGGTTGTTAGTGTGCAACTTATCATTGAAGTGATCATCCCGAGATGACCAAAAGGTTCTATAAAATATGAAGATATATATTCAAAGAACACGATCCAAAAATCATTAGGGACGCAAGGAAAAAGAGAAATTGAAAAGCATATGACTCCACTAATTTCATTCTTCTTTTTTTTTTTTTTTGGGGGGGGGGGGGGGGGGGGGGGGGGGGGTCATTAAAGCTTTCATAAGCATTCAAAAATTTTAAAAAATAAAAAGAGAGCCCATATAAGCATTCAAAATGTTCATACTTATCAAAAGGCAATGCAACTTTTCTTTGAATATATCGTAGTTATGCGTTGCCCGACACTAGCTACAACGCCCCAAACTTGTTGAGTGAAGGGAGATAGTGGCAAATAAGAATTTGCCATGGAGACAAAGTTTCCACACATGGAGCTTTTGCAGTCTTTAGTAAAAGAGATTGGGAGGGGAATTAATAAAGCCAAAACGGTTGTTTTATACATATAAGACCACTTTCTTTTTTCTGCCATCGATCTCTTCTTTCGATTACAAGAATTTTGTAAATGAAAGTAAGGGATTTCTTGGATCTCCAACTCCCAATAATCAATATATAATTGTGGCATCACTATCTGGCATAGTCCTATCGTAGAATCGTTTTGGATTCTTCAACTACCTAGCTCTATACGAACAATTGCACAAACATGGTAAGAAAGTATAAAATCATTCACAAATATTTACTTTTATATTTCCTAAACTTTAATATATTACTATTTTAGTTTATATAATATATAGAATAAATATTTTCTTAAATAACTAAGATAAATAAATATTTTTAAACAAATAAATCATATTTTAGATTTACTATATATAAATAAGTTATATTGTGAAATAAAGTTATTTTTAACAATTGATAATGTAAAAAAAAAATATTGAAATTTAGTTTAGAAATAAACATGAAAAAGATAGAGTGATAGAGAAAAGCAGTCAGTATATATAAGATTAGGATGAAACATGTGACTCAATAAATAATTATAACTCTTAAAAACACTTATTCAAGAAGAAGAAAAAATCTTACAAACACTCTGTTGAAAAATAATTTCTAAAATTCTCTCATATTAGAAATCAAATTACCAATAAGTCATTGGTTAGAGTAGAAATGATTTGGCCCCCTTAGAAAAAGTTTTGAATTTTGAGTTTTTGGAATGAAATAAACATAATTAAAAGAAAAAATTTCACTAAAAGTGGTCAACCAAATTTTCTAGTAGAGATTAGTCCTGAGTAAAGTTGATGAATATTTTATACCAATAACATGATTATCTAAAATGTATTAGAAATTAAATTAATAATATAGGATTAGATAGAAAGTAGACTTAAAAGAGGAAAATATTAACTACTTTATTTTTTATTAGTTATTTAATACTCTCTTTGGATTTATATATAAGCATAATAATTATTTTCACACTAATTAAAAAAAATAATTAGAATTATTTAATTTTACTAATTTCAAGTAAACTATATGGTTATTCCTAAAATGTCCTATATCAGAACTTAATATAATAAATAAAATAGAGTCCTTGAAAATAAAGATGCAATTAAATGAAGGTTGTTTTAAGATTGACATCAATAAATAAGAGTGGAATTAATTAGATTTATTTATATTTGAGTCCAAGATAAAAATATTTTTTTTTGCTTATAAATGAGTCAAGAAGGAGTATTATATATTGCAACAAAAGTTAAGAAAAATAGTTTTTTTTGTTTTTATTAAAAATGATTAATTAAGTTTTTTTTATAAAAATAGGTCGTTTTCATATTACTATTCATTTTTTTCACCTAAATACCTGAAAAAAATTTATATTTCAATTTACTAGCTACCGTTAGTTTCATTTCGTTAAGTGATGATGTGACAGACAAAATGTCATATCATCACGCCTTACTGACACATCATCACCTTCAATGACATGGCAATGAGGTGTCAGTGATTGAGTGTGATGGCGTGGTGATCCATTTGTCACGTCATCACTTAACAGAAAGGGACTAACAACATCTAGTAAATTGAAACAATTTTTTTCAGGTAGTTATTTGACAAAAAAAATTGTTAGGTAATAATCCCAAAATAACCTATTTTCTAGATATGAAAAATATATCAAAACCAATCTGAAAAATAATTTTTTAGTTAACAAATGATAAGGAGGAATTTTATCAAAATAAATAATTTAATTTCAGATAAAATGATAAATTTTATTACTTTATTGAAAATAAAATTAAAAATGGTAATAATAAATTTGAGTTATGTTTAAAAGCAAATCTTATAAGTCAATAAGAAAAAATGGTTTCTCAAACACTTTTATTTGATTAAATAAATTTGTAAACTTTATCCTATTTTTTTATTGGTAGGAATAAAAAAAACACTTCTTGAAATTTATAATAACTCACCTATCAATTTGTCATATTTAACCAACTAAACTAGATTAATAAGATAGTATTAAAGGTGAAATTAAAAAGTTTATATGTGTATATTCAATATCTAGACAAAGCTAAAAGAGAACACAACAAGATTAAATATATATTTTGGGTCCAGATAATATGAAGAAAGAGTGAGGGAAGACATAACATGTTATATGCGTACATTGATCAAATGATAGAATATATATGATTTAAATATATTTTTCATAAAAAATATGTCTTTTTTATATTATTACCTAACATTCACTTTTTTCAATCAAGTACCTGAAAAAATTGTTTTAATTTACTACCTGTCATTAGTCCCATTCTGTTAAGTGATGACATGACAGACAGAGTGTCATGTCATCACATCTAATCATTGACATGGCGTTGCCACTTCATTGAAGGTGATGACATGACAATAAAACGGTAAGTAATTAATTGAAACAAATTTTTTTCAAGTACTTGATTGAAAGAAATAAATATTTTGTAGTAATTTGAAAACAACCTATTTTTAGGTATGAAAGACTTATTTAAGCCTAAAAATATATATATAATTTTACTAATATATCTTTTTATTTATATGTTATTTTACATTTATGGTCTACTATTTTCTCCTTCTTTTATTAGGTTATAAATGTCATATCAAAGTTTTAAAATGATAGATAAATAAAAACTAAATAATTCTTTAAAAGTGATAAATAGAATATGGATTTATAATATGGCTATTACTAAAAGTTTCAAAATAATCAAAGTAATTATACACAAGTGGTTAATGTATTAAAATATAAATTAAATTGTTTAAATAATATCTAAGTTTGATATTTAAGATAAATAATTTTTTATCAAACTTTTATCTTCCGGATAAATTGCAAATTAATTTGGTCCCTTTTCATTTTGAACCAGAAGTTTAAGATCTAAAAACTTTCCTTTAAATTATTGATGGCAGGATGTGCCCTATGCTGTGTAAAAACAGTGTATGATCTAAGGTCAGTGACAATGGATATGACCAGTTAAAAAGAGAATTTTTCATGAAAAGATGGTGATAACAATAAGCACACGGTGAACCCATCTTATAAGATCCCAGTCTATAATTATACAAGTGAACTGTGAACAGTAAAACGAGCCACCTTGTGAACTAAATTAAAAAGACATCAAATAATAATGACTTATATATATTTTAATCTGTTAAAGTTAAAATATTTTTAGTTTTTATTTCTCGATTAAAAATTAACATTTCTAGTCCCTTAATTATAGTAATCGAGAGTGAATTTAATGGACTAAAAAGAACAATTTTTTAGTTCTTTAAAATGAAATAGAAAGACTAAAAAAACAGATTTTGTTTATTAATTTTATTCCCTTTCACACAAAAAATGTATGACCAATCACCATCCTTAAAGAAGAATCTTTCTCTATGACTTCAGGTCAGCGAGGGCTTCAAGCATCGGAAATACGCCATGGTTGTAAATGAAAAAATTTTGGGGGATTAAAACATTATTTTTTTTTTAACTGGAAGACCAAGATAAAAGTATCCTAAATTTAAATGACTAAACAATAGTTAAGTGCAGTATAAAAACATAGTTAAGCCAATAATATTTAATTGGTTAAATTATAATTTTAGTTCTCCTATAATTTTAAATTTATAGTTTTAATCTTTCTATTTCTAAATCAAGACTAGTCTTTGTATTTTTTAGAACAAATAATTTCAATCTTTCAGTCACTTAATCATTAATTAACCATGCAAAGTTAAATGTTGAATTTATTGTGATATAATGATACTGTCTAAGGCTTATATAGGTTATTGACATAGAGGCTTATATGATAAAAAGTAAAATAAAGTGGAAAAAAATTGATAAGAATTAAATTCATGATAATAACATACTAGGAAACTTATTCTGTTTAGTTAATATTATAATCACTATTTTACATGTATCATTAATGAAGAATTATTAATTTTTTTAATTATAAAAATTGATAAATTAAAATGAATATTTAATATTTAATTTTATATGTATTTATTTTAATTATATAATTTTATTTTAATATAAATAAATTATTATATATAAAAGTTAGATGTTACAAAAATAATTTATCATACTATGGTATTATATGATATTTTTTTTCTTTATAATTTGTAAACTAGTAAATATCCACTTATATCGTTTGATGTTTGATATCCACTACGACCAGTCACTTGCTAATAAAAATGGGGACAGATGCTTAAAGCCCACACCCACCTTGACCCCATTATCATCACTATACTGAAACAGTACTCAACACTTCTTTTTTTAATATAAAATTTCTTGAATTAAATAAATGGCAATTCAAATATCAAGGAGTCAGAAGTAGTACAATATACGTCTTTCATCTAACAAGTAATAAGTTCAAGTCCCCATTAGTTTCCAACCTAACTTATTGGCATTATATACACGTTATCTAATGAAACTGCATCAAATACAAATAAACGTTGCAGAAGCTATAATTTTCGCTTCCGGTTGACGCGCGTCAGAGAACCTTAAATGTGAAATCAAACATGTAGTGACAAGATCATAGTTGCATAGTAGCTCATGGATTTGGCATGGGTTAGTTTGTTAGGTGGCTTATTTATTGCAACTGCCTATACTTAGCTAGCATTTCTGATTATGTTTACTTATATAGATCCCATTCCAGTAGCTCCCATGCTCATCGCTTCTATAAATATAGTTTGTGTATCACTTGTTACATATCTCTTTATTCTATCAATAAATACAATAACAGATTACTTCTATCCCCTCTCCTTTACTTTGAACTTTATGACCTTTGACCTCACCATGTTTGATGGGGCACCAATCCCTTATTACATATATATGCATCTCAAAAGAGATAAACTAAGACATTAAAAATTCCATATGTGCTAAATGTAAAATCTAGATCCTATTGATCTCTAAATACCATGATGTAGAGGCAAACTAGCCTACCTCCAACATGGCTCCGATTACCGCTTATTATCATTCATGTTTTTTCCTTCAAAAAACTCACCTAAGATTCGCTCTAGATCTTCAGCAGTGTATTTGACGTACCTCTGAGTACTCTTTACATTCTCCACTAGTGGCCTGTGAAGCACAAGGATCTCAGTTATAATTTAATAAATTTATATAGCTAAATAATAGCTCGTACCAAAACCACAAGACAAGGCCAACAAATTAACCCTTGAGGTGTTGAAGGAGTGAATTGGTAACTAGATAAAACTGTCAGAAAATTTATTTACTTTATTTGCCAAGGAGGAAAACACATTAGTTCACTACATGGATACTTGTTCCCATAAAGTAAAGATAAACTGATTAGGATACACTACACACTCTCAAAGATACTCAAATTACAGTTATCCCCTCTGGTTTTAAAAATTACACTCCGTCACTTAAGGATGAAATCTTATATTTTTACTATTTTAATGTAAATGAACCTTAGTAGTGATAACTGATGAGCAACTACGACTATGAGCCTCCCAAAAACATTTTTCCTCTGCCATTTTCACTATCATTGGCAACTATTTTTTAACACCTTACCTCCCCTATTGTCTTTGTCTAACTTTGGAACATCACCCAAAATCTTCGTATCTAATAGTAAAGGTTCATAACTATCACCAATGATGCTTAGAATCACAGGAGAGAAAAAATTGTCCCAAAGAAGCTAGTTCACACTAAATTGGACTTAAACATAACATATTAATCTCTCAAGGAAAAGAAGTGTAATTTAACTATTAGATGGAATTTGGCCAATGATGGCATTTACCAGGGGTGGTCAGAGTGCAATTTTCCTAATTGAGTAAATGATGCAATCATATAAAACAGTTACAAAAATACTAACAACACTCTCTAACACACTCTTAACTATTAGATGGAATTTTGTCAATTACAAAATTATGGGGGTCCCACTCCTAGTGTAACGAGTCTCATGATATTGTAGTTTCTACTTTGTAATATATTTCAGCTAATAGTTTGGAGCGTGTTAAAAAGAAAATACCAAGGAGTGTGTTGCTAGAATTCAAGCAGTTGGTTAAAAGGAGAATACGCACCCAAAACGTTTCACAAATGATCTGTAGGCAGGCAGCAAGACTTCAGCAACTGCAAGAATAAGAGACTCACGCAACTCTGTGTCTGGTACTGTCCACTGAGATTGTTTCTGATGAAGTTCCTCAAACATAGTATTGAATGTCTTAAACCTGAGAACAGAGACACTGACATGTGAAAAGAAAGGCCAAATGGTTTACTTGAAATAAAGTCCATAAGGAAGCAACAAAAAAGCTACCTGTCTTTAACAATTGCTCTTGAAGCACCACTACTCCCTGCATCGCCACTAGCAGTACTACCACCACCACCACCACTTGATGAGATGAGGCCCTGAATAGAGAGGGACTGAAGAATCTGCTAATGGAAAGAATAAAACTTCAGAAATGGTACAGTACCTTCTCAGTAATTGCCAACCAATGGAGGATGGGGTGACATTGTGCTTTAAGTTGTGTGCATAAAGGTCAAAACAAAAATTTAACTGAAGGGAAGAAATTACTTCTCAAGATGAGTGCTAGCAACACACTCTTCCAAACATACACTTTATTATTAGTTAAAACTTATTAAAAACTACAAAATTCGGAAAGAAACTCATTAAGTGAACACCCACGAAAAGTTGTGTTTTTCAATAAATTTAAGCCAATAATAAAGAGTGTATTCAAAAGAGAGTGTCAGAGAGCATGTTGCTAGCATTTCTCTTGATAGAAAAGATAAATAGAATGGCTCTGACTTTCTTTCAAAAAAAGTAGGATGCTAAATGAACAAATTTGTATGAGACTTATTTTGGCCCCTTATACAAAAGGAACCATCCTTCAATTCATTCAAGCACTTAGAACTTTTAAGAATCACAATGTAATACCAGAGTAAGAAGTCAAACAAGGGTCAAACAACCAGCTATACAAGCTAGAAGAAAGAGTCTAGTATCAACACTCGACCTGGTCAAGCCACACTTCGCAAATTGTTTTTAAAATTTAAACCAAAGCACAGACTCAATGAATTATATAATGATAGAAGCGTCAATGAGGCCATCTCTGTTCTTTTCTGAAAACAAACTTGCATCATCCATACATAGCAAATGGAAAACTACAACTTCCTCTAACACACTTAACCCTTTTGACGAGAACTTCTACCTTATCTCTAATTTCAACAAAACAATTATTTGATTTTATATTTATATGAACTCTCTAATTTTTTCTTCTCTTGATACTATACAAGGTGTGATTTACTTTATTCTTTCCTAAATTAGCTGGGTACTCTTAGATTCCAAACCATAAATATAAATTTCAGTAGTTTTTTAAGCACACATGTTCAATGATTTAATTAATGTCAGCACTTTATTCTTCTAAAGATCATGAAGCTAATTAAAATTGAAAAGAGCAAACTTCTAAAATGGTTCCCCAATGATTACAGTGTCATCACTTTATTCTTCTAAAGTTTTTGTCACCAAGTTAGTCCCTTAAAGATCTGAATCGTCACCACATTTGTTCTTATGAAGGACAAAAATGGTGATCCCAAATGAAAAATTTAGTAACCAGAATGTGTATTTTGACAGACAAATTGGCGACAAAAGCATTTAAAAACCTTCAGAAGACTAAGATGGTAACATCAAATATTTGTAGGATCATTTTAGGCTTTTCTACATTTCAAACAATATAATGGTTAAATAAAGAAGATCAAGCTAGCAGAATTCTTGATGCCTTTTTTTTTCTTTTTCCCTTGTACATTCACAATTCAAAGGATAGCATCAGAATTCCAAAAAGTGAACAAAAAGAATTTATGCAACAAAATTTATAAAGATCCACTTCACATGGAACCAAACATTAACCAATCATAACCATCTGTTTTTCTTAATAATCTTCATAACTAACAAAAAACTGAAGTAACATTTGTTGAAATTACACACATTGTATGGATAGTTGTTCCACACATTGTATGGGTACTTGTTCCAACAAAGAATAGTTATTAATGTACCTTGTACATAGGTACTAGAACTTCATTAATATTCTTGTAAATTTCAAATTGTATTTACTCCCTAAGTCTATATAAATATAGATCAGCTGAGTGGGTTAAGCACTCAAGCATTTCGCAACCTCTAGTCTCTTCAATATGGTATCTAGAGCCACCTTGTTTGTTCTTTAAAAGTTTCTGCATCTGGTCAACAGAACCTAAAGTCCCATCTTTGTCCCTTTGTCCAAACAGCAACCTCAATATCCAAAAGTCCCTTCCACTGACCTGCCCACTATCCAAGGCCGCCTTGGTCACCCTCACCACCCTCACCAAAAATCGCCGGCCTCTCTTCTTCCTTCCTAGGTGATCAGTTCTTCGATTAGACAGCTCTTAGACAAGTGCTGAAATGGCTTCAGACTCTCAGAAAACTGATGGTCCTGCCTTCTCTATCTCTGGAACACCAACAATCACTTCAGAAAAATTGAATGGAAAAAATTATTTAGCATGGTCAGCCTCTGTTAAACTTTGGTTTCTTGGCCAAGGTTATCAAGAACATCTAGAGCAATCCTCAGAAAAGATTTCAGAAGACAAACGCGAGCAGTGGAAGGAACTTGATTATCAACTTTGTGCTATCTTGTGGCAGTCTGTTGAGCCAACTATATTGACAAATTTCAGAGCCTTCAAAACTTGTTATTCTTTTTGGAAAAAGGCACAAAGTATTTTACTAATGACATTCAACAATTGTATGATGCTGCTCAAAAATTGATCACTCTTAAACAAACTGATCATGGCATGGTTGCCTATGTTTCGAAAGCCCAATCTGCAGTGGAGGAGTTAAAATTATCATTGGAAGCCGATAAACTTGAAGACATAAAGAGGAAACTTGATAATCTATATATGGTGTTGGTACTACGTGGGATGCATCCAAATTTTGATCATATTCGTGACCAAGTCTTAACTGGCCAAGAAGTTCCTTCTCTAGAGAATTTAATTACCCGACTCCTTCGAGTCCCCTCACCAAAAATAGGAGGAAATTCAGTTGATAGTATTGAAACTTTTGCCATGGTATCTAATCGAGGGGGACGAGGTGGTCGTGGAAATCGAGGAAGAGGAGTTGGAAGAGGAGGTCGCCCTCAATGTTCTTACTGTAAGAGAGCGGGCCACACACAAGACACTTGTTATTCTATTCACGGATTCCCCGAAAAATCAGTGAATATTTCAAAGTCTGAAACATCTAAGATAAATTTTTCGAAGGTTGACTATGAAGAATATCTCCAGCTAAACGCTGCCAAGGAATCTCTAACATCATCTACTATAAGTGGTCATAACTCCACTGTCTGCATTTCCCAATCTAGTAACAATCAAAGTCCATGGATAATTGATTCAGGTGCTTCTGATCACATTGCTGGTAATAGTTTTTTTTATTTTCATCCCTTTCTCCTCCTAAAATTCCTCATTTCATTACTTAAGCCGATGGTTCTAGAGTTGCAACAATAGGAATTGGTCATGTATCACCCACTTCTTCTTTATCTTTAAACTTTGTTTTGCTCATACCTGGTTGTTCTTTCAATATAATATCTCTTAGTCAGCTTACTCGTTCTCGTAATTGTTCAATAACATTTGATGCTAACTCCTTTGTCATACAGGAATGTGGTATGGATCGGACGATTGGCGTAGGACATGAATCTCATGGTCTTTACTACCTCAAGCCTAATCTTTCTTGGGTTTGCAGTGCTGCCACATCACCAAAGCTCCTTCGTGAACGTTTGGGACACTCACATTTATCTAAATTAAAAATAATAGTTTCGAGTCTTAAAAATTTTGTAAGTCATGTCAACTAGGAAAGCATGTCTGTTCTTCTTTTAGGCATGTTGAAAGTCGTGTTGATTCTCCTTTTTCGGTTATTCACTCTGATATATGGGGTCCTAGTCGTGTTTCGTCTATGGGTTATAGATATTTCGTTACTTTCATTGATGAATTTTCTCGATGTACTTGGATTATCTTAATGAAAGAACGATCTGAAATTTTGTCCATTCTCAATTCTTTTGTTAATGAAATTTTTTTAATCAACAAAAATAAGTATGTATATTGCTTTAGTACCAGAGGTACTGAAAAGTACATTATAAGTTAATTGGTATTTGGTTCCAAAGCAGACTTAAAGAAGTATGTGAACCAAATTTTGGATACATAGATGAAACTAATATCTGATCTGAATGTACTGTTATACCCTGCACTACACAATAAATCCACTTCTAAGGTTACTAGATCACTGATTGTAATGAGTGGCAAAACCCTTTGCCAAATTTCTGAGCCATGTCCATAGCAGGAAAACTGCATCATCTAGCACTTTGCTGGCATCAAAGGTGTCATTGGAAAAGATAACCTTGTTCCTTTGCTGCCTAATGATCCATGTCAGGGCTAACCACCACCACTTCCAACTGTTAGCCCTTATTCCCTCGGGCACTCCAAGAATGTGTTGGAAGAAATGTTGTTTTGGGTTCATTGGGGAAACCCCTACAATATTCACCCAAGACCATGATTCCCACCACACAGGGATGATTTTGCTGCAATGAAAAAACAGATGGCCTACATTCTTGTCCATGCTTCTACAGAAAGGGCAGTTGCTGTCATTTATCTCTATTTGTTGCCTTTGCAGATTTGCTTTTGTCGGTAGTCTGTCGTTGAGTAATCTCCAGGCAAAGACAGAAATTTTATTTGGGACCTTGAGTTTCCACAGTTCCTCGAAAGTCCTATCCTGAATCTCCTCCATTATCTATCCCCTCAACATATTGTAGGTACTTTTAACCGAGTATTGACTGCTTGGATCTACCGTCCACACCCACTGGTCTGTTCTCTAAGGAGGAATTGTCTTTCCTTCAACATCTGCTAGGAATGAAACAACCATGTCTATCTCACTTTCAAAAAATGCTCTCCTCCACCTTAAATCCCATTCTCATCCTGTCTTTGTGAGATCCCATCTGCTGGATAACTTAATTCTGCTAACAGGATATGATGTATAACCTTGAATATTTGGCTAATAGGGTACCGTCGTCGCCCAGCCAATTGTATTTCAAGAACTTAGTCTTGTCACCACATCCAACCCTCCATGACCTTGCATTTTGCAATGCATCACCGTGTTGCGGATTTTGAAAAACCAGCCTGAAGTCCCTCCACCATGTGGATTCAATGATGTGTGGAGGTGCTTCACTCAAACTCCTCCAGCCCCCGTATTTAGACTCCAACACCCTTGCCCACAACTCCCCTTGGTTCTGAAATAGGTTCCACTTCCATTTTCCAAGTAGTACCAGATTAAAAGTCGTTATGTCCTTGATTCCCAGTCCCCCATGCTCCTTTGGACGGCTCACTGTGTCCCATTTGATCCAGGCTATCTTGTTTTTCTTATCTGCACCATCCCACAGGAATCTCCTCTGTAGTCTCACCAATTTGTCCACCACCTTTTTAAGGACCCTGAAAAAAGAAAAGAAATAAATAGGAATGGATGTTAAGACCGACTGTATGAGAGTCACTCTCCCCCCCAAAGAAAGGTGTCTTTGCTTCCATTTCGCTAATTTTCTCTCACACTTGCTAATGATAGGGTCCCATGTCTGACATTTTCTTGGATTTGCTCCAATAGGAATGTCAAGGTAGGTAAAAGGAATGGACATCAAGCTACAATTGAGGTAATTTGCTGCCTCAGATTTCCACTGTTCCGACGTGCCAAAAGCTCCAAAGCTGCTTTTTGCAAAATTAATTTTGAGGCCTGATATAAGTTCAAAGGTCCTCAGAATCGCCTTGATTACTCTAACATTCTCCATGGATGTCTCACCAAAGAATATTGTGCCATCCACATATTATAGAATGTTGATTTCCACCTTATTTAAGCCCACTAGGAATCCCCTAAATAGGTTTCTCCCCATAGCTTGTGAAATCATCCCATTTAGGGCCTCAGCAACAATATTAAATAGGAGAGGTGCCAATGGATCCCCTTGTCGAAGTCCATTTTGAGGTAGGAACTTGGATGTGGGACTCCCATTTACTAAGACCGAAATAGATGCGAATTTTAGACACCCTTCAATCCATTGTATCCATTTGGAGCAGAAACCCATCCTTCTCATCATATAGATTAGAAAATCCCAAGAAACTGAGTCATATGCCTTCTCATAATCAACCTTGAATACAATGCATGGCTTTTGACTTCTCCTAGTTTCTTCAATCACCTCGTTTGCTATCAGCACACTATGTATCATATGTCTTCCTTCTATAAATGCAGATTGCCTTTCATCTATGATAAGAGGCATGATCTTCTTCAGTCTGTTAGCCAAGATCTTAGCTACTATCTTGTATATACAACCTATTAGTGAAATAGGTCTGTATTCCTTTAGCATTTGTGGACCCGCCACCTTGGGAATTAAGGCTATGAAAGAGGCATTGCAGCCCCTTGGGAAAATTCGATTGACATAGAATTCATCCAAGAACCGAAGTACATCAGGTTTAATAATATGCCAAAATTGCTTTACGAATTTAAAGTTGAGTCCATCTGGGCCTGGACTTTTGTCACTCCTGCAACTCCAAACAGCTCTTCTGACCTCATCCTCTTGAAATTGTTCAACCAACATCTCATTTTGATGGCTGCCTAAGGTCTGGAAACAGATCCCATCCAATTGGGGTCTATGATGATCAGATTCCTGGAAATGCTATAAGAAGTGTAACCTGACTGCCTCTTTAACTCTTATTGGTTCTTCAATCCAAGATCCATCAATCATCATCCCTTTTAGGCAATTTTTCCAACGGCTCGCATTCATCATCAAATGGAAGTATCGAGAATTACAATTACCCTCTTTAATCCATCTAGATCTTGCCTTCTATCTTAATAGGGACTCGTGATTGAGCTACTACCCACAGGTCTTCCTAAAGCTGCTTCCTAGACAACATTTCTTGGGGAGATAATTGTCTGTCTATTGTCTTCTCTTCCAACTTGTTTAAATCTTCCTCAATCTTCTTGTATTTCTTGAAAGTATCACCAAAATGTTCTCTATTCCATGCCTTCAACCTCTCCTTTAGCCTTTTAATTTTTTCTTTTGGTGCATACCCTCCTTATCCTCTTTGTTGATTAGAGGTCTAGCTTTCTTGTACAGTTTTCTTGAAAGAGTTGTCCAAAAGCCAACATTCAAGAATCCTAAATGGTTTGGGACCCTAATCTACACATTTGGATGAAAGCAGAACTAGGCAATGATCTGAGAAGTTCCTATCCAATGTGCATTGAGTGGTTCCAGGCCATTTAGTAAGCCATTCTGGAGATATAAGAAATTTGTCCAGCTTACTCCTAGCACTCCCATTTGGTCTGAATCATGTGAATTTTCTTCCCAACCATGGCGCTTCTTCCATCTCCAACTCTTCTATCCATTCAGTGAACTCGCTCATGCTGCTATCTCCCAGCCCCCTTTGGCAAGCACCCATCCTTTCTGCAGGAATTCTGATATTATTGAAGTCCCCCAATATGCACCACAAACCCCCAGGGTTTAGGTTTTTCAGCTGCTTAATATTGTCCTATAGCACTCTCTTATTTTGAGAGTCACATGGTGAGTAAATGTTGATGAGGTGAACTTCTTGTGCCTCCCTGATCAGCTTCCCTGTCAGCATTATGAAACCATTCCCGCTAACCTTCCTCTCCAGCTGAAATGTTTTCTCACTCCATATACATAAGATTCCCCCTGCTGAATTAATTGATGGTTGTGCTTCCCAAGTAACATCAACATCTCCCCACAATGCTTGGCACATGGGTTTATCAATTGCCTCCTTTTTTGTTTCCTGAATACAGAGCATGTCTATGTCTTGTTTATTAACCAACCTTCTAATTGCTGGCCATTTAACCCCCCCTCCCTAACCCTCTAACATTATATGTGATAATGTTCATGGGGTCACACTCCTATTTCCCAACCTCTCTGCCTCTTTGTTGTCTCTTTCCTCCATCTCCATTATTTTCTCCACAAAGCTCTTTTGTATTGGCCCGCTAGTGACACCCAACTCTTGTGCCATTTTCCATAAAACTTCTGCCTCTTGAGTCTGATTGTTGACTAAATCAGCTTCCACCGCTACTGCTTGTGCTGTTTTGTTTTCGAGACATTTAGTGGCTTGTTCTTGCTTTTTTGTTTGATTGTCATTGATGCGTGGTTGTTGCTGTTGTGGGGGAGTTATTAATTCCGTAGCTGTGTGAGGGAGTGGACAAGCTAGACAACTTGGGTCATCTTGCTTTGTGCACCATCTTTTCCTAACGTACTCTCTGCATGCGCTATTTGGGCCTGCAGTGCTTATATATTTGAACTAGCAGCGTGCTGGAAAGGTGTTTCCAGGGGGGGTGTTCAGCAAAGCCCAGTCCAATTAGAGGGTCTTCCCCATGGTCACGTGACTGGGGATTATTTAAAATCTGCCTTCCCAAAGGCATAAAGCTCTTGTCCACGTCATAGCTTCCTATTTCAGGCAACTTTGTTGTACTGTCGGCAGGTCTCATGTTCACTTTTTTCTGCGCTTCCCCTTCATTAGCCATGGCACAGTGGTGGTCATGTGTGACCGTGCCAAAAGTAGTGTTTCCAGCCCCGGCGATAGCCGTTGGAGTTGCAACGCTGACTTTTAACTTGGATAGCACAAAAGGCCGCTGGATAATTGCTTTATCCATTGGGTTTTTTGTGGTTATTGATCCTCCGGTTAATAGCGCGGTCACGGTGCGATGTTCCCGACGACGTTACTTCCGATGGTGATGTTTGGCTGAATATTAACGCCGCTATGGTGGCTCCCGGCACCGCCTTGAACTGCACCTCATGCTCCTTCTCCATTGTCGCCGCTATGGTGGCTCTCGGCACCGCCATGAACTGCACCTCATGCTCCTTCTCCATTGTCGCCGCTATGGTGACTCCCGACGCTGTCATGGACTGCACCTCATGCTCCTTCTCCATTCTCAAGTTCGTTACGCTCCGAGGCGTTCCAGCATCACTATCCTCTGAGTAGATTTCTTCCGATGAGCTCAAATACCTCTTTCGGAGGCAATGGCACGCGCCTGAGTGATTTGCGCTTTCCTCCGTGATGTGTATACTGAATACCTTCCCTTGGATGTGTACGTCGACAGTGTGTTCTTCTATCGGCGTCCACGGTGTTTTGATTAGGACTCGGGCCTTGTCCAGTTTTTGGAGTTCCTCAACATCGTCGTCGACGTCGATCAAGTCCTCGATAGAAGCCACTATCTTCTGTATTTGGGTGGTGTCCTAGGCCGCTAAAGGTATTCCCCAGCAGCTTACCCATGTCAACTATAACCCGTACGCATCCGCAGGTTCCACTTCTCTAGTGAATAGAACAACGAATCCCCTCCTTCACTTTCCACGTCAATCATTCGCTTTGCTTTGTCATTGGTGAGGCCGAGAAGCAGAACCATATCGTCCCCGATGTATTTCGGCGATATGTTGGTTCCGATATCCCAGAGGAGATCGTCTTTGACCCTATCAAACAAAGCTGGATTTTTCAGCCTCCCCACCCATGCCTCATTAAGCCATTTTTGCCCTGTTAGTGAAATGTCTAGATACACCGATGAACGTGATCTGTGAGTGTTGTGATCGTCAGTGGCTGATGTTCTCCTCTGGTGTGGTCTTGGAACGTTCCTCATCACAACCTCCGCGTACGATCCTTGCTTCATTCCCGCTCCTTGTTGTCTTCCACTGTTTGTCTCCATAACAATTTGCTCAACACATTCTCGTCTTTTGGCTGCTGAAAGTGTCTTTCTAACCTGTGCTCTTTCAAACTTTGGGGTGTTGACGTGCATCTTTAGCCCACCAAAGATGGAGTTGTCTAGTCTTCTTTCTAGCTTGTGAATGTCCTCCACTCCTCTAAATCTTGCAAAACCATACTTCCTGCCAAGCTTGTTTCTCTTTTTGGAAATAAAGATTTCCCTTACATCGCCAAATTTTTTGAAGTAGTGCCACAAATCTTTCTCAGTTGCGTCCTCAGGGAAACGGGTGAAATAGAAGGATGTTATGTCTTTCTGATCTCTCTAATTTGCTCGCTTGTAGCTTTGGCCATGTCCGTTCCTTTTCCCGGCATAGGTCAGGCGGGGACCCTCCCTCAAGTTCTCTCTAACACTCTGTTTCCTCTTCCTTTTAGTCCTAACTCTCTCCCACCCAGTGTTTCTCTCTCTACTCATTTCTCTCTCTTCGGTTAGGTCATACCTTGGTTGTAGTACATCACTAGTTTGTTAATGAAATTAAAACTCAGTTTGGTAAGACAATTAAGATCCTTAGGAGTGATAATGCGAAAGAATACTTTTCTTTTGCTATTTCTTTTTTGTCAGCGCAAGCCATTCTCCATCAGTCCTCTTGTCCTCATACTCCTCAAGAGAATGGCATTGCCGAAAGGAAGAATAGGCATCTTATTGAGATTGTTCGGACATTATTACTTCATGCCAATGTACCTGTCCAACATTGGGGTGATGCAGTCTTGACAGCCTGTTTTTTGATAAATCGGATGCCTTCTTCCTCTATTAAAAATAAAATATCACATTCCATTTTGTTTCCTAAAGAACCATTGTTTCATGTTGATCCACGTATTTTTGGATGCACCTGTTTTGTTCATAACTTGTCTCCAGGTCTTGATAAGCTTGCTGCTCGAGCCATCAAATGTGTTTTCCTTGGATATTCCAGATTACAGCAAGGTTACCGATGTTACTCTCCTGTTCACAATCGTTATTATATCTCTGTAGATGTAACTTTTTTTGAAGAAAAACTATACTTTGCTCCCTCCATGGTTGAGTCCAATACTTTTCAAGAAGTTTTTCCTATTCCCTATCTAGGTCCATCACCTTCTTTGCAGGAATCAGAGTCAACTGTAGATTCTACCATAGATATTCCTGACAATCTTCCACTTGAGCAGACTCAAAGATCACCCATCGTATATCGACGTCATCTTCGAATTCCTGACGCAGAACTTGAAGGTAATGAAAGACCAGCTGAATCATGTCCTACTCCGGCAAACAACCCTATCCGAAGAAAATCTTGACTTGCCCATTGCTCTTAGGAAAGGTACTCGGTCTACACGTAATCCTTATCCTATTTATAACTTCTTAAGTTATCATCGTCTTTCTTCTTCGTACCATTCTTTTGTTTCCTCTTTATCTTCTGTTTTTCTTCCTAAAAATCTTTGTGAAGCACTTGATCATCCGGGATGGCGACAAGCCATGATTGATGAAATGCAGGCTTTGGAGGATAATGGTACTTGGGAGCTGATTCCTCTTCCCCTAGACAAGAAACCTGTTGGTTGTCGATGGCTATGTGCTATAAAAGTTGGGGCCAATGGACAGATTGATCGCCTCAAAGCTCGATTGGTAACCAAAGGTTATACCCTGATTTATAGCCTAGATTATGGAGATACTTTCTCCCCTGTGGCTAAAATTACTTTTGTTCGACTTTTTCATGCCATAACTGCCATCCGTCATTGGCCATTGTATCAGTTGGATATTAAAAATGCATTCCTACATGGGGAATTAGAAGAGGAGATTTATATGAAGCAACCATCAGGATTTGTTGCTCAGGGAGAATCTAGCTTGGTTTGCAAACTTCGGAGGTCTCTTTATGGACTCAAACAATCCCCACGAGCTTGGTTTGGAAAATTCAGCTCAGTTGTTCAGGCTTTTGGGATGAAACGAGGTGAAGCAGACCATTAAATTTTTTATTGTCATACCTCATCGAGTAGATGTGTTTACTTGGTGGTCTATGTAGATGATATAGTCATCACAGGAAATGACCAGGAAAAAATTGCTCAACTGAAGGAATATTTATTTAGTCATTTTCAGATTGAGGATTTGGACAAACTTAAATATTTTCTTGGAATTGAAGTTGCTCAGTCAAAAGATGGGATTATCATCGCACAAAGGAAGTATCATCTCATGGGATTATAGACCAATTGATAATCCCATGGGATTATCATCTCACAAAGCAAGCTGGGAATGTCACACCAAGCAGCTCAGGGAAGAGAAATGGGAGAGCAAAAGGAGGAGTACAGAGGTAGGTACCTAAGAATGAAGCCAGAAGTGAATGTGGGAGTGAAGGGCGGATCTTACGTGGAAGCTGTGACGAGAAACCTCTCCACAACGGCACAAAGGGGCAGATTTACCAAAGATGATGGTATCTGCTATAGGTCGCGATCCATGGTGCATCTCGATATACCGACAACAGGGCAGAAGTGGCTTAAGGAAGCATGGGTGGGGAGATTGAACAACGTGGCACTGTATGACAGAGTCGAAGAAGAACTCCCGTGGGAAATAGCCGCTACCACATCGCCAAAGTACATCGGAGACGACATGGCCCTGCTTCTTGGACTCACAGACGATCAAGCTCGAAATTTGATGGAAGAACAGATTGAAGGACAAGAATCCATTTTCTACTCAATGGAGAAGTGGAATCCGAGGATGCGTCCAGGGCACAGGTTAACCTAGGTACGATGTTGGGGGATTCCACTAACGATGTGGGATACTCAGCACATCAAGAAGATTACGGCAAGTATAGGCGAGATGGTGGATGTTGAAGACGACGTAGAGAATCTCCGGCAGCTGGACGTGGCACAGGTGTTGATAAAAACACCTTGGAGCCCCCTAATCAACCATACAGTCAGCGTACACATGCAAGGGGAGATCCTCAATGTGCACATCATCGAGGAAAGCGCAAGCTTAGCAGACCCACCCTATTGTAGGCGTTGAAGGGAGGCTAGTTCATCGGAGGAAGTGTTATGGAGGAGAGTGACATGGCCTCGCCGCGGTCAGTCACAATGCCGTCGCTGCAAACCTCACCTACCTTGCAGGTAGTGGCGGCAGTTTCAGCACCCACAGTCAACAGTGTGGGCTCGATGCCGAGAGGGAAGACCACAGACAGCGCGTGCCTGTCATCGGACATCACTAACTTGCAGGTAGCGGCGGCAGCCCCAGCGCCTACGGTCGATAGCGAGTGCTCGACGCCGGGAGGCATGACCACGGACAGCGAGCGCCGTTCATCGGACATCGACGGCCATACACTTTTACCTGGCGGTATTGAAAACAAACATTATCCAACGGGTAAAGCTTGTACCCAAAGGGACTTTGCGTTTGTCCAGGACCAAGTCAGAATCTCTAGCCCAGACGATACCCCAAAGGACCCCGTGATGTACATGCCACCTGACCCACAGGCCCGACAGTGGACCTTGCATGAAAATGGAGATAACCAACTCGCGGGGATGTGCACCCCTGTCGGGAGGCATAGCCCCTTGCTAGAAAGAGGGAAGTGTTGTGTGCAGGAGACCGTTGTCTCCAAGGGGAAGGAGATCCTTATTTTAAATAGCCCACGTGACCAGCAAAGGAGTGATAAGGTTAGGCCATTTTTTGCTATTTACACCCCCACCACACTACCAACCCAACATCCCGAAACCTTAATGAAGGGAATTACGGACCCAAATGTTTCCAGCACGCATCGTACACCAAAATAGTGGTGCAATAATAACCAAGCCCAATCATGTGCAGTCAAACCTAATGCCTTGACCACAAAAACGCCTCTACCACATCAAACCTCCACTTCAAGTGACCCGAAGACAGTGGATAATACTGGGTTGGTGTCTGCTACCCACACTCCTAGCAAATTACTAGCCCCATACCTTGGTAGCCCATTGCGAAATCATCTGACCCCACATAACTCATTCAGCTTTTACTCGAGGAAAACTTGACAAAAGAAGAAACCTCTCGAGGCCACAATAGCATCACCAGCAACTGAGGAAGAAATCTCAGCTCACAATCCGTCTAAAGAGGCAGAGCATATCTGGAACGTGGCAATGGATTTAGGTGTGACTTCTGGGTCTATGCAAAAGGGGTATGTGCAGAAGCTAATGAAAATGGAAGATAGAGACACCAAAGAGGTCGAGAGACTGGGGAACAGGAGGACAACCCATGAATATCATCACCTACAATGTAAGAGGGTTAGGGAAAGGGATCAAGTGGCCAGCAATTAGAAGGATGGTCAACACACAACACATAGATATGTTGTGTATCCAGGAAACAAAGAAGGAGACAATTGACAGGTCTATATGTCAAGCTTTATGGGGGGACACTGAAGTCAACTGGGAAGCACAACCCTCATTGAATACAGCAGGTGGTATCTTATGCATTTGGAGTGAGAAATCTTTTGTGCTAGAGAGGAAGGTCATTGGGAATGGATTTCTACTGCTGATAGGAATGTGGCTTCAAGAGGCCGTGCGAGTTCACATTGTCAACATTTACTCGCCTTGCGATATTCACAATAAAAGATTGTTGTGGGACAATATTAAGCAGATCAAAAGCCCCGCATCTGGGGGTCTTTGGTGCATGGTAGGTGATTTCAATAGCATTAGGCAGCCAGCAGAGAAAATGGGTGTATGCCACAAAGCTATGGAAGACGGTACCTCTAGGGAGTTCAATGATTGGATTGCGGAGATGGAGGTAGAGGAAGCACCGTGGGTAGGCATAAAATTTACATGGTTCAGACCAAATGGTACAGCCAAAACCAAGCTTGATAGATTCTTGTTATCCCCTGAATGGTTTTCTAAATGGTTGGGGACTGCCCAATACACACTAGACAGGAATTTTTCTAATCATTGCCCTCTATTACTTAGATCCAAATGCGTCGATTGGGGACCTAAACCTTTTAGGATCCTTGATTGCTGGCTCACAGATTCATCCTTCAGGGAGACCGTTCATCAAAGCTGGTCTTCCAATCGGCAAAGTGGTTGGGGAGGATTTATACTAAAGGAGAAAATTAAAAGACTCAAAGCTGACATCAAGAACTGGAACCGAGATCATTTTGGTGACACGCTCAAGAAGTATAAGAAGATAGAGGAAGACTTAAACAAATTGGAAGAGGACACCATTGACAGACCTCTAGAGCCTCAAGAAGTAGTGTCTAGAAAAAAGCTTCAGGAAGAGTTATGGGTGGCAGCTCAATCGCATGAATCCTTACTGAGACAAAAAGTGAGGTCCAGGTGGATTAGAGAGGGTGATTGTAATTCCAGATACTTCCACTTGTTGATTAATTCAAGCCGCAGGAAAAATTGTCTGAAGGGAATGATGATTAATGGGTCGTGGACTGAGGAGCCGACAATAGTTAAAGAGGCAGTTAGGGCGTTTTTCTTGAAGCATTTTCAAGAACCTGACTTTGCAAGACCTAGATTGGATGGGATTACCTTCAAGACTGTACACAACCACCAAAATGATATGCTAGTGGGTCGATTTTAGGAAGATGAGGTGAAAAGGGCAGTTTGGAGTTGCGGGAGTGAAAAAAGTCCAGGCCCAAATGGATTGAATTTCAAATTTATTAAGCAATTTTGGCACGTCTTTCAACCTGATTTCCTCTGCTTTCTGGATGATTTTTTTGTAAATGGAATCTTCCCAAAGGGTTCCAATGCATCCTTCATTGCTCTCATTCCCAAAGTGGCGGACCCACTCATGTTGAAAGATTATAGACCCATTTCACTGATTGGTTGCATGTATAAAATAATGGCTAAGATTCTTGCTAACAGACTGAAAAAGGTTTTGCATAACCTCATTGATGAAAGTCAATCAGTATTTATAGAGGGAAGACATATGCTGCACAGTGTGGTAACCACAAATCAGGTGGTTGATGAAGCCAAAAGGAAAAATAAGCCATGTATTGTGTTCAAGGTTGATTACAAGAAGGCGTATGATTCGGTGTCTTGGGATTTCCTGCTATATATGCTTAAGCGTATGAGTTTTTGCTCCAGATGGATACTTTGGATAGAGGGGTGTCTAAAATTCACATCTGTCTCGGTCCTTGTAAACGGTAGTCCAACCTAGGATTTCCTCCCTCAATGTGGACTTAGGCAAGGGGATCCCTTAGCACCGCTCCTCTTTAACATCATTGCTGAAGCCCTAAGTGGTCTGATGTCACAAGCCATTCGAAAGGGTCTATACAGGGGATTCTCAGTGGGCGTGAATCAAGTGGAGGTTAGTCTCCTCCAATATGCAGACGACACAACTTTCTTTGGTGAGGCTACTATGCAAAATGTCAAAGCAATCAAGGCAATTTTGAGGACTTTCGAGCTTGTGTCAGGCCTCAAAATTAATTTTGCCAAAAGTAGTTTCGGGTCGTTTGGTGTGTCGGATCAATGGAAGACTGAGGCAGCCAATTACCTCAACTGTAGCTTGATGTCTTTTCCTTTCACCTACCTAGGTGTTCCTATTGGAGCGAATCCTAGAAGAACTCAGATGTGGGACCCTATCATTACCAAGTGCGAGAGAAAACTATGGAAATGGAAACAAAGACATTTGTCTTTTGGGGGGAGAGTGACACTAATACAGTCAATGCTAACATCAATACCTATTAATTTCTTCTCTTTTTTCAGGGTACCTAAATCAGTGTGCTAGTGAGATTGCAGCGTAGATTTCTATGGGGAGGCGGACCCGACCAAAACAAGATTGCATGGATCAGGTGGGAATCAGTATGTCTACCAAAGGAAAAGGGCGGTTTGGGCATTAAGGACGTCAATAACTTCAACCTTGCATTGCTTGGAAAATGGGGGTGGAATCTCATGCAACACAACGGAGAATTATGGGCTAGAATAGTGGAATTCAAATATGGAGGATGGCGAGGTTTGTTTGAAGCAGATAGAGCAGGACCTCAATCAATATGGTGGAGATATTTAAAAAGGGCCCTCAATCATACACAATAGGGACAGCTTATTAAAAATAGATTGAAGTGGAAGGTAGGCAGCGGAGATAAAATCAAATTCTGGGAGGATAGGTGGATATGTGGGTAGGAAAAATTTCCTAGATTGTATTTGATTTCCTTACAGCAGCACCAGGTTATACAACAGGTGGGAAGCCACAACGACAATGGATGGGAGTGGAATTTCACATGGAGAAGGCCATTGTTTGACAATGAAGTTGACAGGGCTGTTAGCTTCCTAAATGAGGTCCAACATAAGATCATTCAGCAACAAGGATCTGATAGGTGGGAGTGGATGGGAGACCCAACAGGCCAATATTCAGCACACAATGCCTACAACATGCTAACGGAGGAATCTGCAGGTGGAAGCCGGGAGGATTGTTTTGACAAATTGTGGAGTATAAAGGTTCCAAGTAGAATAACAGTTTTTGCTTGGAGGTTAATTAATGATAGGTTGTCCACAAGAAAGAATTTACAGCGAAGACAAGTGCAGCTCATAGAAATCTTATGCCCTTTTTGCAGAACTAATGAGGAGGATTCAGCCCACTTATTTCTTCATTGCAACAAAATCCAACCTATTTGGTGGGAAACTTCGTCATGGCTGAATTTAAAAGGTGCTGTCCCCCTCACCCCGAAACAACACTTCCTCCAACACATAGATGTTCAGGCTGATGGTGTTAGGATGAAGAGGTGGCAATGCTGGTGGCTGGCCTTAACATGGTCCACTTGGAAGCTTAGGAACAGCATAGTGTTTTCTAATGCAACTTTCAACACTAACATTGTTTGAAGATGCAATATTCACTCTATGGACGTGGCTCAGGCACTTTGAGAAAGTTTTCACTATCCACTTTAACCATTGGTCTAGTAGCATTAGACAGGGTTTTGTATCAGTAGAGGATAGAACGTTTTTACTACTAAATGTAAATTTTACTAGTATCCATAGAATGGTTCCCTCTCAGACTAGGTTTGTCTGATTCTGGAACCATTTGTATGGTACTCAGATTGATGTACTCTAGTACCTCTGGTACTCCATTTCATATTTATAATATATTATCTTTGCTAATAAAAAAAAATCTTTACAAAATCTCTAAAGGGGACCAAGAATTCAAAATATTTGTTCCAAGCTTGGAGCATTTGACTTATATGCTCCAGCTTGAGGGGGAGTGTTGGAATTACACACATTGTATGGATAGTTGTTCCACACAATGTATACGTACTTGTTCCAAGTGTTGGAATTACACACATTGTATGGATACTTGTTCCAACAAAGAATAGTTATTAATGTACCTAGTTAATCACATATTCATGTATCTAAAAATTCACATGCATGTACATAGGTAATAGAACTTCATTAATATTCTTGTAAATTTCACATTGTATTTACTCCCTAAGTCTATATAAATATAGATCAGTTGAGTGGGTTAAGCACTCAAGCATTTCACAACCTCTAGTCTCTTCAATAACATCCAAGAAAGCTGCAAGCCATATAGTAGTCATATAAATCAATAGGAAAACCACCTTTGCCCAAGCATTTCTTTTGTATTGATTGGCATGCTGTTGCACAATCTTCCTATGTCGTTGTATCCAATCGTCCCCCAACAAGTCCTTCGCTTCAGACCTAAAATAGAAGAGGATTAGGAGAACAATATATTTGAACTGAAACTTCACGTTTCAGTGAAATTAAAACCACAACATGTGTATGAAATACCTCCGAACCGATCTGACAATATAATGAATATTGTTCATGAGAAATAGATGTGTCAAAGCAGGGTCTCTATAGTGCTTTGATTTCCCATCTAAATTGGTTTGGAGAGCTTGCAATATCCGCATTGTCACAGATGCTAGCTGTGAAGAATCACCTTCAATTCCTTGGAAAAGTTGGTGTAAGGTAGATCGATAGCTGCAAATATTTATTGAATTCTGGTATGGTTAAATATGTCGAGATCTCAAATAAATAGAGGCACAATTTACAAACACGAACAAAGGAGAAAGTATAAAAGGTTTAAGCATTATCCTAGCATAAAGTGAGAGAAATTGAATGGTTGATAAGTATAGAAAAACAAACTGTATTTTTCTATTGTTTGAAAAAAGGTACAATGGTGTGTATAAATAAGGTTACAAGACTGATTCTGTACACTAATTTAGAGCTAAAAATCAGGAACCAAAATCCCTATAATTGTTGTAACTAAGAAAGGAAATAATAGCAAATCCTAATTATAGTTGTACAATCAGAATCGCATGATTCTGTCTAATTTCCGCAATCATCTACACTCCCCCTCAATCTGGGTGATAGATATCTATCATTCCCAGATTGGTTCTGATGTCCTCATATGAGCGTCTTGGAAGAGCTTTAGTTAGGATGTCTGCTGTTTGGTTACATGATGGAACATGGGTAACAGCTATAATGTCTTGGTCAGTTTTTTCCTTAATGAAGCATCAATCTCTACATGTTTTGTTTGATCATGGTGAACTGGATTTTTGGCCATGCTTATGGCAGCTCTGTTGTCAGAGTATCTTCATTGTTGAGTTGGTGGGAATCCTGATTTCTTCCAACATCCTTTTCAGCCAAATTCCTTCGCAAATGTCATGTGCCATGGCTCTTAGTTCGGCTTCTGCCCTACTCCTGGCTACCAAGGACTGCTTCTTGCTCCTCCAAGTTACCAAGTTCCCCCACACAAAGGTTCAATAACCAGTAGTTGATTTCCTGTCAGATGCACAACCTGCCCAATCCGAGTCTGCATATACTTCAATGCCCTTGTCTTTGTTTTCTTGAAGTAGAGACCTCTGCCTGGGGTACCTTTGAGTTATTGTAGGATTCTCCTCACAATTTTCTCATGAACATCTGTGGGATTTGACATATGGCGAATTGCCATACTTACTGCAAAACCAATGTTCGGCCTGGTATGTGTCAAGTAGATTAATTTTCCAACCAGATTTTGGTACCTGATTTTATCAGCTGGAGGACTATCATCTTTGGAGCTATTCTGGTTGGTTGGTTCTATAGGGGTGGCTGCCTTGCACCCAAGCATCCCTGTTTCTTGAAGTAGATCTAGGGTGTACTTCCTTTGAGACATATAGATCTCATGCTTTGTTCGAGCCACTTCCATCCCTAGAAAGTACTTAAGCTGCCCCAAATTTTTTACCTTGAATTCTCTAGTCAGAAAACTCTTCAAGTGATTGATAGGGTTATGGTCTTCTCCCGTGATTACAATGTCATCCACATAAACGATAAATAGTGTTACCTTCCCTTCCAATGAGTGTTTAACAAATATTGTGTGATCTGACTGACATTGGGTGAACCCCTCTTTCTTGACAACTCAGGTCAGCCTCTCAAACCAAGCTCTCGAAGATTGCTTAAGACCATACAATGACTTCTGGAGTTTGCATACCTTATTTGAGGTGCTGACTGCTTCACAACCTAAAGTAATCTTAATGTACACTTCCTCTTCCAACTCGTCGTTCAGGAAGGCATTTTTGATATCCAGCTGGTGCAAGGGCCAATCTAGGTTTGCTGCCAAGGACAAAATAACTCGAACTGAGTTGAGTTTAGCTACTGGTGCAAAGGTTTCTTCATAGTCCACCCCATATAATTTGGTGAATCCTTTTTGCCACTAACCTGGCTTTCTACCAGTTTATACTACCATCAGCATTGTACTTAATAGTAAATATCCACTTGCATCCAACTGGTCTCTTTCCTTTAGGAAGAGTAGTGATCTCCCAGGTGTTATTCTTTGCCAATGCTTGAAGCTCTTCATTCACTACTGCAGTCCATTCAGGATGTTGGAAAGCTTCCTGAATGTTTCTTGGGACGTGAGTGCTATCAAGCAATGCTACAAAAGCCTTGTATCCCGGTGATAATTTTCCATAGGACATATTTTTCAATGGGGTGTTGAGTGCAGGTTCTCATCCCTTTTCTCAAGGCAATAGGCATATCCAAGTTACTTGTATTAGTATGAACGGATTCAGAGATGGGAACAAAGTTACCTGTAGGGATTTCATTTTCAAGAGCCTGGTCAGATTTATGGCTTTGCATTGGAACTGTGATTGGCTCTACCGCCTTCTGGTTTCTCCTTTTTCTAACGTTAACCCTCCAGTTTTGGTCTTGACTCCTTGGTTGAGTTTCTTCTGATTCCGCAGAAGCAGTTTCTGTTGGTACTGCTGATATAGTTTCTTCAATATCCGGTTCTGTAGGAGCAGTTTCTGCCATCTCCAAAAATGATCTCACCCTTTTTTGAGTCTAAAAGTTGGAATTCTGTCATGTCAGTCAAAACTGGCATCTTCTCCCCCTGAATGCCAACTTTGGGATAGTAAGGCTGATGCTTGAAAAATGTAACATCCATTGTATGATAGAATTTTCTGGTTGTGGGAGAGTAGCACTTATACCCCTTTTGGTGAGGTGACTATCCTAGGAATATGCTTTTGATGGACTTGGGATCAAGTTTACTACGGTGTGGGTCTAGGTTGTGAACAAAAGCTGAACAGCCAAACACTTTCAAGGGAATTGAGGTGAGGATTTTGCTGGTTGGGTAAGTGGTCTGAAGGACTGTGTGAGGGGAGCTGAAATTAAGGACACTAGAAGGCATTCTGTTATGAGATAGGTTGAGGACAATACAGCTTCTCCTCAAAATTGTTTTGGTACATTTGTGGCCAACATCAGTGATCTCGCCACTTCCAGTAGGTGTCTATTTTTCCTCTCCGTCACTCCATTCTGTTCTGGAATGTCTACACATGAACTCTGATGCACAATTCCATTTTTCTGTAGGTAGGAATTCAACATGAAATTATAGTATTCACGACCATTATCTGTTCTCAACACCTTAATGTTGGTCTGGAATTGTGTTTGCACCATTGTATGAAAAATTTCAAATATTCATCCTACTTCTGACTTTTCCTTCATAAGAAACACCCATGTGACTCTTGTGTGGTCATCGATGAACGTCACAAACCATCTAGAGCCGGTAATATTGTTGGCTCTTGATGGATGGTCCCCATACATCACTGTGGATTAGCGAGAATGGTTGGGAAGGTTTGTAAGGTTGTGGGGGGTAAGTGCTCCTGGTATGCTTGGATAATTGACAAGTTTCACAATGAAAATTTCTTAGTCTTTTATTGAATAATGATGGGAACATTATTTTCAAATACATAAAATTTGGATGGCCTAATCTATAGTGCCACAACATTACCAACACTTCGCTTTTTGAAGGGATCACTACACATGAATTAGCTTTGGGTTTCGTATTGGAATTTTAACCTGAAGGAGATAGAGCTCATTACATACTTCAGCACTGCCAATTGTCTTCCCCAACCCCAAAATCTGAAAAACACACACATTAGGGGAAAATTTAGTGACACAGTTCAAATCATTTGTCAATTTGCTGATGGACAGCAAGTTGCAGTCAAGTTTGGGTACATAAAGTACTGAATTTAGAGTGATATCTTCTGAAATCACAACTGAACCTTTACCAACAACTTTAGAGAGTGTACCATCTGCTATCCGAACTGTAGAGTGATCATGACATGGAGAATAGTTGTCCAAAACAGTTATGTCCCCAGTCATGTGATCTGAAGCTCCAGAGTCTACAATCCAGGATTTCCTTTTCCCTTTGGAGGTGTTTAAAGCATGTGAAAAAGTACCTTTCTGGGTTATTTTTGCTGTACTAGTAGGTTTCCCTCTGCTCAACAAGGTTTGTTGGAGAAGTTTCTGCAGGGCTTCCATTTGTTCCCTGCTAAAGGGACTTGGATCAGAACTTACCTCTCCTTCTTGAGAAGTGTTATAAGCTGTGTTGCCTCTGGTTTCCTTATTCCAGAATGACTTTGCATCTGGTGGTTTACCATGGATGTCCCAGCAAGTTTCCTTGGTGTGGCCTAGTTTCCTGCAATGATCACACCAGGGGCGGTTCTTCTTCTATGGTGGACGGATCTGATTCCCTCTTGCTGCCAATGTCGTGTTTTAAATGTATGGGGCTGGCGCAATGTTCCCTAGCATAAATTTTCTTCTACGTACTTCATCAAGGTCCCTATTAAGCCCCAACAGAAATTTGTAGATTCTGTCCTTTTCCACCAGCTCTCTGTATTTCTTCTTGTCATCTGGACACTTCCATTCTATTTCTTCGTAGGTATCCAATTGCTGCCAGTATCTACTCAAGGTGATGAAAAATTCAGTGACTGATTTTTCTCCCTGGCGCATGTCATGGAGCAGGCTCTTGATCTCAAAAATGGCAGAAGTGTTGTCAATATTTGAGTATGTCTCCTTCACTGCATCCCATATCTCCTATGCGGTGTCATAATACATGAAGTTCTCCCCACTTTCATTTGTCATGGTATTGAGAAGGCACGACATCACCAAACTGTTTTCCAGTTGCCATTTTTGAAGGTTGGGATCCCCTTTTCTGGTTGTTTGGGGTCACCCGAGATATACCTTTCCTTTCCTTTTCCTTGGAGGAAGATGCAAACTGACCTCTCCCATTGGATGAAGTTTTGCCCATTCAGTTTGTGGCCTGTGATAGGGAGAGCAATCCCTTCAGGTGAGCAGGAGAGCAGGTTAGCAGCATGTTAGTCTCCCCTTTGGTTGCGTTTTCTGTTTTCTCCCATTCCATGGTAGGCCCGGCACTGGGTTCAGGGAAGTATCAGATCGAGCTCTGATACCATATAGAAAAATGAACTGTATTTTTCTATTGTTTGAAAAAGGTGCAATGGTGTGTATAAATAGGGTTACAAGACTGATTTTGTACACTAATTTAGAGCTAAAAATCAGGAACCAAAATCCCTATAACTGTTGTAACTAAGAAAGGAAATAATAGCATATCCTAATTATAGTCGTACAATCAGAATCACATGATTCTGCCTAATTTTCGCAATCATCTACAATAAGTAACTTCACTTAATTTAGAATTAATGCATGGGACTTCCCAATTTTTTCAATGAAACATCAATAGAATGGAAAATAAAAGTCAATTAACAAGAGTTGGAATTTTCAAATTAGTACAATAGAATAATCGACAGGATGATTTTGTAAAGATCTGACAAAGTTGAAGACAACAAATTTGTAAAAGTAGAGGCAAGCTACAGCACAGCACCCTTTTACAGTCACAATTGATCTTATTGGCATTGGGAAATCTGATGCAATATTCTGCAGCTCCCTGCTTATTCTTTGTGGGAGACCATACATATAAATTATTAACAATAGACATTCTAGGAATCATCTTTCTTGCACATGCAAGCTAAATGTTATCCAAACCTGGACAAACTACCAAAACACATCAACTTTTTATACCTCCAAATTTCTGTTTTGCTCTAGCCAAGTAATATTAGTTTCCTGGCAAGAGTTTTAGGACTCATGAACCAACTCCCGCAAGTACATAACTAATTTTTAGCATAGCTTCTAAACAAATAAATACAAACAAGTGAAGATAATTGGCAGAAGAAATTAAACAAAGAAGCTGTACCCATAGAAAAATGAGAAAACCTAAAATTCTACACATCCTAGATGAATAAAGATGCAGCTTTTTCACCAATGAAAACAATATACAATGCTAGAGATAACTTCATGGGTGTGGTTGAGAATTTGAAGCAGAATACAGCACATATGAACTTACTCAAATAAAAACTTCACATAGTTAATCACATAGCTTGTCAAAGGATGGACAGTTCCATCAGTTACTGCAGTCTTTGTAGCATCTTTCTCAACTGCTTCTTCAAAATCTCCAAAGGTCTCCTGGGCTGTTTGTGCAAGCTGTATTGCCAAACCCATTACAGCTTCTCTTATTTTAGTGCAAGCTCTGCCTTTAAAGAGTATTTCAATCTGCAAATTAACCAGAGCAAAAGTTGATAATAAGTTACAACCATTGAAATATGCCTCCTATTTTCTAATTAACCAAATGCAAAACAGCCACAAAAACCTATAATGCATGACTTGAACACAATATATCAGACATCTTGGACTTGTGACATCATTACTGCCATGGCTAATGTGAAATTCTATCACAGGTTGACTGAAAAATTGTTGGGAGTAAAAACTAGTAAGAGACCCACTTTAACGAGGAGAAAAGTATAGGCTTTGATTGTTTAAATTAGAGACAGGCATATGAGTATAAATTTTATATGATGCAGGGCAACCAGTTCATCATGGCTTTCCTTGGTGAAACTGTATCTGCTACAGCCTCTGTTCTTATGTTTCAAATCATTGTCCAATGCTGATCAATTTTGAAAAATATGGATCCTGGTTCCTATTATCAGCCTCTGACTCCTGATACTGAACTTTCTAGGGACATCTTTCCAGTGTTGTTAAATGGCGGCCATGGCGGTGCCATGGCGGATTTAGGTGGCGGATTTGCGAAAAAACACCACCGAATAGCGGTGGCGTGGCGGGTTTGGGATGGCGGCCGCCATAGCCATGGCGGTCGTGGCGGTTATGGCGGGGTGGTGGAAATGGTGGGATTTTGCTTGGTTTTTGTCCGCGGTAGGAGTTGGGCCGACCCAACCCTACCCAGTTATTCATTCAATTAAAAGCGACCCATGCAGCTGTGATTCAGAACAGCCCCTGCGTCCCTCCCGCACCTCTGCATCCCTCCCTCACCCCGCCGCACCCAGCCGCCGCCGCGACAGGCGACACCTGCAGTCCACACACCCAGCCGCCGCCGCCCGCGACACCCCTTACACGAAGACGAAGGCCAACTTCGCGCGAGCCCCGGCAACGCAGCCTCCCGCGACACCCCTTCTTTCTGTCTCGCGAAGAAGACGAAGAAGACGAATGCGGGTCAGCCTTGATCTTTTTTTTTTTTTTAAATTTTGTTTTGGGCTTTTTGCTGTTTGACACCCCATTTTTCTGTCAACAGCTTTTTTTTTGCCTAGGTTAGCTTTGCTATTCTTAGCCGGTCCCAAGCCCGGATAAAAGGAGAGGGTTGTGTTAGGCTTTCGACAGCCAACGTAAAACTTTGTCGAATCTCTATGACATGGATCAATTACGTAATAATGTGAATGCTAGGTCGTTGCCCGGAAGCAACGCGCTGTATGGCTCGAGTACAGTGTCAAAAGAGCAAGGGCCGCTGCATCGCCGCCCGGATGTAGTGAAAAGTAAGCAAGGGTTCCCACATTTTCGTGAACGGGTGTGGGTAAAGAAGCTAGTTCATGACAGGAGGATTCGCTTTGGTACATGGAATATAGGCACACTTACTGGAAAATCTATGGAAATAGTGGATGTTATGGTGAGGAGGAAGATCAATTTTATGTGCCTACAAGAAACTAAGTGGACAGGTGAAAAAGCGAAAGAATTAGACAACTCGGGATTTAAGCTGTGGTATACGGGAAAAATCAGATCAAGAAATGGGGTAGGGATTATTGTGGACAAGGAGTGGAAGAAGGATGTCGTAGATGTAAGAAGAGTAGGAGATCGTATCATAGCCTTAAAATTGGTAGTGGGACAGGACACCTTTAATGTTATTAGTGGGTACGCACCTCAGGTTGGGTTAGCAGAACACTTTAAGGTAAAATTCTGGGAGGATCTAGAAGGGGTACTTCAGGATATACCCCAAGGAGAGAAAGTTTTCCTAGGAGGGGATCTCAATGGACATGTAGGTAGCGTGGATAGAGGTTTTGAGGGGGTGCATGGGGGTTTTGGCCTAGGGGAGATGAATGGGGAGGGTAAATCCATCTTGGAGTTTTCGGAGGCTTTGGATCTTTCTATAGGCAATACATGGTTTAAGAAAAGAGAGGAACATCTTATCACTTACAAAAGTGGAGGGACATGTTCTCAGATAGATTTCTTCCTTATCAGGAAGTCTGATAGGAAGTATTGCTTGAACTGTAAAGTTATCCCGGGAGAGAGCTTGACTACCCAACATAGAGTTTTGGTTATGGATGTAAGAATTAGAGATAGGGCAAAGAGAAGAAGTCCTATGGTAGCACCAAGGATCAAATGGTGGCACTTGAAGGGTGAGAAACAAGGAATCTTCCAACAAAAGATATGGGAGGGATGGTGTGGACAATCACAAGGAAGTGCAAATGATATGTGGAACAAGACGTCCCAAGAGATTATTAAAGTGGCTAAAGAGACGTTGGGTGAATCTAGAGGTTTTGGACCTAGGGGTAAAGAATCGTGGTGGTGGAATGAAAGTGTTCAGAGCAAAGTTAGAGTAAAAAAGGAGTGTTTCAAGGAGTGGTCTAGGTGTAAAAATTCTGAAACTTGGGATAAGTATAAGATAGCTAGAAATGAAACCAAAAAGGCGGTGAGTGAGGCAAGAGCCCAAGCTTTTGACGGACTATACCAAGCTCTAGGAACCAGGGACGGAGAAAGATCTATATATAGGCTTGCTAAGGGTAGAGAGAGGAAGACTAGAGATTTGGATCACGTAAAGTGTGTTAAGGATGAAGAAGGCAAAGTCTTAGTGCATGAAAAAGATATCAAGGAAAGGTGGAAGGTGTATTTCCACAACTTATTTAATGATGGATATGGATATGACTCTAGCAGTCTAGACACAAGAGAAGAGGACCGGAACTATAAGTATTATCGTCGGATTCAGAAACAGGAAGTAAAGGAAGCGTTGAAAAGAATGAGTAACGGTAAGGCGGTGGGGTCAGACAACATACCTATTGAAGTGTGGAAAACTCTTGGAGATAGAGGTCTTGAGTGGCTCACCAAACTCTTTAATGAAATTATGAGGTCAAAACGCATGCCGGAGGAATGGAGGAGAAGCACGTTAGTGCCAATCTATAAGAACAAGGGGGATATACAAAATTGTGCAAATTATAGGGGAATCAAGCTCATGAGTCATACCATGAAATTATGGGAAAGAGTGATCGAACGGAGATTAAGAAAGGAGACTCAAGTTACTGAGAATCAATTTGGTTTCATGCCGGGAAGGTCGACCATGGAAGCGATTTATTTATTACGGCGGGTGATGGAGCAATATCGCATGGACCAACAAGACTTGCACTTGATTTTTATTGACTTGGAGAAAGCGTATGATAGAGTGCCTAGAGAGATTTTATGGAAAGCTCTAGAGAAGAAAGGGGTTAAGGTTGCATATATTCGAGCTATCCAAGATATGTATGATAGGGTATCGACTAGTGTTAGGACACAGGGTGGAGAGTCAGACGATTTTCCCATCACAATTGGTTTGCATCAAGGGTCAACCCTTAGCCCCTACCTTTTTACCTTAATTCTGGATGTCCTCACAGAACAAATCCAAGAGATAGCGCCGAGATGCATGCTTTTTGCAGATGACATAGTCCTCCTTGGAGAGTCGAGGGAGGAGTTGAATGAGAGGTTGGAAACTTGGAGACGAGCTCTAGAAACACATGACTTTCGCCTAAGCAGAAGCAAATCGGAGTATATGGAATGTAAGTTCAACAAAAGTAGGAGGGTATCTAACTCAGAGGTGAAAATAGGAGACCATATTATCCCTCAAGTCACACGGTTTAAATATCTTGGGTCTGTAATACAAGATGATGGAGAAATTGAAGGGGATGTGAATCATCGCATTCAAGCAGGATGGATGAAATGGAGAAAAGCATCGGGGGTGTTATGTGATGCAAAGGTACCGATCAAGCTAAAGGGAAAGTTTTATCGGACTGCGGTAAGACCGGCGATTTTGTACGGAACAAAATGTTGGGCGGTCAAGAGCCAACATGAGACTAAAGTAGGTGTAGCGGAGATGAGGATGTTGCGGTGGATGTGTGGTAAGACTCGACAGGATAAAATTAGAAACGGAGCTATTAGAGAGAGGGTTGGAGTAGCGCCTATTGTAGAGAAGATGGTGGAAAATAGACTTAGGTGGTTTGGGCATGTAGAGAGAAGACCGGTAGACTCTGTAGTGAGGAGAGTAGACCAGATGGAGAGAAGGCAAACAATTCGAGGCAGAGGAAGACCCAAAAAGACTATAAGAGAGGTTATCAAGAAGGATCTCGAACTTAATGATTTTGATAGAAGTATGGTACTTGATAGAACATTATGGCGGAAGTTGATCCATGTAGCCGACCCCACCTAGTGGGATAAGGCGTTGTTGTTGTTGTTGTTGCTATTTGACACCCCTTTTTACTGTTAACAGTCCCTTTTATTTTCGTATTTGACACCACAATTTTTTCTTTCTGTTCAGTCCTCTTTTAAATGGCTGAACCATCATCCGATGCTGCTACTGCAAGTGCAACGAGGAAAAATAAGACAGACCCAGGCTGGAAATATTGCCATTCACTAGTGGAAGGAGATACAAACACCATTGTTTGTAATTTCTGTGGAAAAATCACTAAGGGAGGAATAACCCGAGCCAAACAACACCTGATTGGGAAGTCGGGCAACGTTGCAGCTTGCAAGAAAACTCCCCCAAATATAGTTGAAGAGTTGAAGGAATATATGACTACAAAAAAAAGCGAGACCACTTACAGTACTTCTGGCAGTGGTAATATGGCAAATATAAGAGATTTTGAATTTGGTGAACCGATTGGATGTGATGGAAGTGAAGAAGATGAGTTTGCGGACTCTTGTAATGCTGCTGCAAGTGCAAAGACAAAGTGTGGGACTAAAAAAGGACCAATGGACAAATTTTGTAAGAATCCAAAAAATGCAATCAATCGGAGAAAAATGGAGATGCTGAGGCAAATGAACATAAGAGAGTCAATGGATAAGAATGAAGTATTGAAGGTGCATCAACATATTGCTCGCTTTTGGTACCAAGCAGGTTTGTCATTCAACCTCATTAAATTGAAAAGCTTTGAGAACATAGTTGCAACCATTGGTCAATATGGGCCACATTTGCCCATTCCTAGCTATCATGACATCAGAGTTCCACTCTTGAAGAAGGAAGTTGAATATACTGAAAATTTGATGAAAGGCCATAGGGAGCAATGGGTCAAGTATGGTTGTACTATTATGTCCGATGCATGGACTGATCGGAAACAAAGATGCATCATTAATTTTTTGATTAACTCTCAAGCTGGTACCATGTTTTTGAAGTCTATTGATGGCTCTGATTTTGTAAAGACAGGTGAAAAGCTTTTTGAGTTGCTTGATGCCATTGTGGAGGAAGTTGGAGAAGAGAATGTTGTTCAAGTTGTAACCGATAATGGGAGCAACTATGTTTTAGCGGGTAAGT
Source organism: Glycine max (assembly GCF_000004515.6). NCBI lineage: Eukaryota > Viridiplantae > Streptophyta > Magnoliopsida > Fabales > Fabaceae > Glycine > Glycine max. The sequence continues at coordinate 25,612,784 of NC_038256.2, read as the reverse complement.
TGTTGGAGGAGAAAAGGAAACATATTTATTGGACTCCTTGTGCAGCTCATTGTATTGATTTGATGCTTGAAGATATTAGGAAGCTTCCCTTGATAAGGAAGACAATTAGAAGGGCAATTAATCTAGTTGGATTTATCTATGCCCATTCTAGTACCTTAAGTTTGTTGAGAAATTTTACAAACAAGAGGGAATTGATGAGACATGCTATTACTAGATTTGCCACTTCTTATCTAACCTTGGAAAGGCTTCACAAAGAGAAAGCCAATATTAGAAAGATGTTTACTTCTGATGAATGGACCTTGAACAAGCTATCTAAGGAGCCTAAGGGAAAAGAAGTTGCAAAGGTAGTGCTCATGCCTTCTTTTTGGAATAGTGTGGTTTACACTCTTAAAGTCATGGCTCCACTTGTGAAAGTACTTCGTCTTGTGGATGGTGAAAGGAAACCAGCCATGGGCTATATTTATGAAGCAATGGACAAGGCAAAAGAAACAATTATCAAGTCTTTCAACAACAATGAAAGCAAGTACAAAGATGTGTTTGCAATCATTGATAAAAGATGGAATTGTCAGTTTCATAGGCCATTGCATGCAGCTGCCCACTTCTTAAATTCAGAGTTCTTTTATGACAACACTGACTTGGAATTTGATTTTGAGGTCACCAATGGTTTGTTTGAGTGCATTAAGAAGTTGATTCCACAATTTGATGTGCAACAGAAAATTCTAACCGAGTTGCATCTTTACAAGATTGGTGCTGACCACTTTGGTTCCGACTTTGCAATGGCTCAAAGGAAAACCCATTCTCCTAGTAAGAAACTTTTATCATACTATTTTTTTTATGTATTAGTGTTATAATTCAGAATTCTAAGTTATGCTCTTGGTTGGTAATTGGTATTGCAGCATATTGGTGGCGAATGTTTGGGTCACAAACTCCAAATTTGCAGAAGCTAGCTATTAAGATTTTGAGTTTAACTTGCAGTGCTTTAGGATGTGAAAGAAATTGGAGTGTGTTTGAGCAAGTAATTGTGACAAAACTCTAACTATACTTTTTAATTTTATTTAATTTTGATGATCAAGTTTTATTTGGAGTATATTTGAGATTGAAATCAACATTTATTTGTTATGTTGTAGATTCATTCCAAAAAAAGAAATAGGCTTGAGCACAAGAGGTTGCATGATTTGGTGTTTGTCAAATACAACCAACAATTGAAGCCAAGATATAATGCAAGAGATGAAATTGATCCAATTTCTCTTAATGATATTGATGTATGCAATGAATGGCTCGTGGGAGAGATGGATCAAGATGATGATAATGATGCTGGAAATGATTTGGTATTTGAAGATGATGATGCTCTAAATTGGGCAACTGTGTATCAGGCTTCGGGGGTTGGAGAGTGTAGGATGTATACTAGGCGGAAAAAGCAAAAAACAAGTGTTGCTGCTGCCCAAACTTCTAAAAAACAGGCAATGGTTGTTGGATCTTCATCAAGGAAGCAAAAAGCAGTCCAAGAAAATGATGAGGATCTAGATGTTGAGAAAAATATTGATGTTGAATCTGAAGAAGAAGAAATCATGGTCAATTTTGAGGCGTCTGATGGGGAAGAGGGAGAGGGAGATGCTTCATTACCATATGATAACAACGAAGATGATTATGTTGGGATTGGAGAAGATGATTAGAGCCTCACTTTGCACTTTGCATTATGTTTTTATCATTTTCTTATTTTGAACTCTTTAATGAGTTTATGTGGTGTTGGTACTTGATTATTGTATGAACTCATGAAACTTTTTTAGTGTATTTGAATGCAATCCTTTGTTTTTTTCAATTTCAATGAGTTTATATATATGTTTTTTTTTTTTTGTCCGCCATGACATCCGCCATTTTCCGCTACGCCATCCGCCATATTTTTATGGCGGAATTTTGACTTTCCGCCATTAACAACATTGCATCTTTCTCAACTCTTATGCTAACTTGACATCTCTGATAGATGTGTTACATGTGTTTTTTGGATAACCGTTAAGACTAGTATGTTATAGAGAGGGAAAACTGCTACTTTGAATATTTTGGGAGAAGTGTTGTGACTTGTGACCTCTGACCACAAATTTGTTAGTTTTCACCTCTCAACATTTGTCAAGTTGATATTTGCAACAAATCACTTCCCCTGTAACATGAAATTTAGAACTAATGTCTGTTGTTGCCTTGGTGTTTGGATTTTATATAACTTCATACAACAGTATACAAAACTAAATTTGTAAAGAAAAAAAAAGATAAGAGAATGTGTCAGTAATGCTATTGATAACTGAGCATGGAATGCTAATGAGAATGTATCAGATGTTATCTGAATGTATCAGTAATGATATTGATAGCTGGACATCAAATGCTTAAAGCTACAACTAGCTGCAAATGATGCTGGATGCTTATGAAATTCATTTGTTGCCTTAGATCAATTGTGATAAAAATACTAAGGTTAAAGAGAATCATACTTTGGCTATTGAATATATATATATATATATATATATATATATATATATATATATAACCCAATTAAGATTTATGAAATCTTCACAGTGGACAGAATTACAGAAAGTAGCAGAGAGATTCATGAATTTGGATGTTAAAAGTTAATACCTCTGAATGTATCTCTTGCAATATTTCGTACATGTCCAAAAGTACAAATAACTTTTCAGGTGATCTCTTGCTTTTAGCAATTGCTTCTCCAAAACTAAGTAGCATGAAAATACTGTTTGTAGTTACTTCAGCGAAACACTGATCACCAAGTGAGTCAAATCCTTCAAATATCTGATCACAAACTTTCCGTTCCGCAGCAAACAACAATTTGACCTGTTCAAGTACAATTGCATATTTAAATGAAAATATAAAGATAAAATATGTGAACAAATTTGACAGTGGTCTTACAGCAATACGCATGAAATGAATCCAGTTTCCAATTTTGGCTTCCAAAACCTCCCATTGTAGCTTTTGAACATCATCTTTGCTTAGTTTTTCAACTCCAAGCTTTTGCAGGCTTTCTTCCAATACTTTAGAACGGGTATCTCTGAACAATAATAATGATGATAATCATAATTATATAAATAGTAATATTAGTTACAATGATAACATTTAATACGCTTCAAACAGGTAATAGGAGGCATGCAATTCATAGATGATGGTAATTGTCTTAAGCATGTGGACATACACAAAATTACACAGATATCGTTATGCAATATACAGGGGAACAAGTATAATTTTGTGAACACATTATATACAACTACTTGTCCATCAAATAGAAGTATAAATATTGACAAAGTAATGGAGGATATTGACAATCTATGCATAACTCTTCTTTGATTGGTACACAAACAACCCAGAAATGCAGTAAGAATGTTACCAATAGCTGCACTCTGAATGAAACACCAGTAAGGAAGTATCAAAAGACAGATTCTTACAACTTTTTTCTGCAGAAGACAATTTTCTGAGAATTATACTCAAGTCTAAAGTGATTTTTTTTTTCCAAGTCAGAGTTGGTCTCTGACAGTACTACACTTAGCTGTCAGAAAGAATAGAAATGGCTTACCTATTGCTGGTTCCATAGAATTAATCAACCAAGCAATGGAATTTTCTAGACCATGTTGCAAATCTGCATAATTTTCCTCTTTTTTCTTTTCTTTTCTTTTTTGTTCCTTTAAGGAGTCCAAGCTTGGCTTTTTACCCTATTATAATTATAATTTATAAGCTTCACAGTTTGTGCCCAGTCTAGATAAATTTTAGTTTACAATTCACGTTATGAATACTAAACTGAGTGGAATTAGATCTTGTAGAAAACAGGATATCAATGCCAGGCCAGCTGCTGAGTATTGGTAGAAATGCTGTCCACAGTATCTCCAAAAGATACCAGGCCACAATTAGCTCCTGTTGCAGTCAATTTTACCACGGTTTGGATAAGTTCCCAAAGCACTTGCTTAAGAAATAATGGATAAGAACAAAGTTTATTCATTTATTATTCTCAGCAGGAAATTACAATTATAAATACAAAGGGAGGAAAGCAGATGTCTCCACAAACATCTCAACTCGACTCCTCAGATCATCAAGGGAAACTGGAACAATAAAAGGAAAGACAACTCTTATCCTTATCCTAACAGAACAAAAAAAACAAAATCCAAAAACCTCCTAACTTTTGTAACGCATACAAAACCCAAAACATAATAGGAAAAACAGAAACAAATAACATAACCCATCAATCAAAGAAGACAGAGATCTAATGTTGGACTTGATAACATCCACAGCCTCCTTTAAGTTGAAACACATTGGTATAACACCAACCACCTGCAACTCTTTTTAAGCTGCACCACAACAGAACAGATTATAGCTTCCCCTGCTCCATGTCGCAATACCACAACCCAACCAGCTGTAGATCACCCAAAAGAACAAGCAACCTCACCAAACCACACAGAAAGATATAAAACTGACAAAGAAGCACCAATCATACTGGAAAGGAATATAAACCTTCCCTACCAGAAATTGCCAAAAAGAATGCACATTGAAACATGTACTGCCTCTAGCCCACTGCTATATCTATATTATAGAATTGAGTTGTCAATCAATCACAAGTTACTTAAGGCCAAGACATCATAGAAAAAAATCTCCTTAATCATTTTCTAAACTTCTAACAGGATTGAACATGATAAAAAGCTTCAAAAGAAAATATACTTTTCAGTTCAGACTACTTATGCAATATGCATCTATAGAGGACCACAGCAAGGAAATTTCCTTTTCCTTTTAAAATAAAACAGTCAAGAGAAGGAGCTTTACCTGTATGCTTTGAGCAACTGTTGTTGGTGACCAGCTTGAACCATTTGCTGGGTTAAATTATTGAGCAGCGGCAAAATTCTTGGTGGTATAAGAACAGGAAGTGTGTATTGAACAGCATCAGCATTATTTTTATGTAACTCAGAATGGAAATTAGAAGAATGATTCTTTCCATTAGGATCACCATCACGACCTGGTGATGCTGCTGAAGGTCGCATTGAGTTTGGAAGAGAACCAAAGAGGCACTCAGGTTCCACAGGTTTGCTGTAATCACACAGATCAAGAGGTGTTGCAAAATAACATAAATATAATTTTCACCCAAAAAAAAAATTAAACCATTTAGTCATGCAGAAGACCAAAGGTTCCTCAAGAATACCATTATGCTTCTATGACAGGTAAACCATTTCCTATATAATTTGAAGATACTTCTATGATTAATATTATCAAGGACACCATCGAGCTGTTACCAACCCTAGCATCACGGACAATCAATAAACCTTTGAAATTTATAAAGCATAAGACCTACTACAACAAAAATACCAAACCCTTTTAAGGATAGCAACCAGATGGATGATACAAGAGGCAAAATCAAATTAAACTTCAAAATGGATTGAATTCATTTCATATTTCTTATTTCTTATAATATTTACATTTCAAATATTATTAAAAATACCTCCAGTCCTATATAAGAAACAAAAGACAACACTTTCTTGGTCCTAATAATAAGAAACAGAGAACTAATTTATTGCTAAATTTTCTTTTTACCCCTAATTAATTGTGAGGTTTATTAATGATTACACTCATTTTCCCATGAAAGTGGGTTCATTTATTGAGCTATCAACAAAAGAAGATATACTCATTGGTTGAAAAATTATCTTTTGAAAAAACAACCACCTCCTAAATCATTAATGTAATGGGTAGTCTTGGAATGAAATTTATGATAAATTAACTAATCTAACCACTTTTATTGGTCTTGATGAATTAGGTAATTGGTTCTTATACATAGAACCAGAGGTAGTACTATTTATAAGACCTATCCCCATTCATATTATACAACAACCATAGTAGTTAACGGCGGATAGCGGCACCGAGCGGCCACCTCCAGAAAATGCTATAGCAGGATAGTGGTAGCGGATGACCACTATTCTGATTTTCTTGTTTAGTATACAGGCTTGACTATTTGAACCAGAGCAAGAGAAAACGAGTAGAGAGGAGAGTGGGTGGGTGAGAGTGAGGTCTAGGAGAGAGAAAACAAAGAGAGAGTGAGGGAGGATCCTTATCGGAATCATGCTGGAGATAGGAGTGGACAACGACAGAGCTACAATCAAGATAATTGGAGGGGTCGGAAAGATATTGCATTGTTCTACTTCACTCGTTTCCCAGAGGATGCTACTGAGAAAGATTTATGGCACCATTTCAAGAAGTTTGGTGATATAAGGGAGATTTTCGTCTCCAAGAACAGGAACAGGAATGGCACGAGGTATGGGTTCGCCAGATTTAAAGGGGTAGAGGATGTGTATAATCTAGAAAGGAAGCTAGATAACATCGTCTATGGTGGCCTAAAGATGTACGTCAACACCCCAAAATTCAGGAGAAACAGGTTTCAGAGGACAAACCTGCAGGCAAAACGAGTGGAATATGTTGAGCAAAAAGAAGAGGAGGCAACTCGGCCAAGGCATGTACACCAAAGTGTGAATCAAGGGACGTATGCAAAGGTCGTGGCAGAGAATAATAAAGGAACAGGGGCAAGCAGACCAGCAGGCAATGCAAATCGCAGATATGAAGGATCATGGTCATCGGTGTATCTCGACGTAACGGAAACAGGGAGCAATTGGGCTAAGGAGGCTTGGGTAGGGAGATTAAAAAATCTGGCCATTTTTGACAGAGTAGAAAACGACCTGTATTGGGACTTTGAGGATGACATATCGCCGAAGTATGTGGGGGATGATATGGTCTTGTTAATAGGCCTCACCGACGAAAGAGTAAAGCAGATGATGGAGGAAGAAGAAAGAAGGGCCACCCCATTCCATTCCCTGGAAAAATGGAGCCCGAAGATACACACGGGGTACAGACTGACATGGGTCACTTGCTGGGGTATACCACTGCTGGCCTGGGACACCAAACAAATAAGCAAGATAGTGGTTGTCATTAGGGACATGGTGGACGTGGACGACGACGTCGAGCTGGTACGAAGGCTGGATAGGGCACGGGTCCTTCTTAAAACACCGCGGAGGCCATTCATACAGCACACAGTTAACGTACACATTCAAGGGGAGACGTACAGTGTGCACATAGTGGAAGAAGGTGGCAGCAACCCAGAAAGATGTCAATGTCGGCGTCGGAGTATGCATGAGTAATCGGAGGAGATCGAAACAGAAGATAGTGACGGTGGAACACCGAGCGTAAAAAGCACATTCAGGATGGATAGGGATGATGGGTCTAAGTTCACGGCGGGGATTGGAAACAAGGAGACAACAACAGCATCACCGTTACATCGTCGGAACACGACGGCATTCTTACCCGACGTCGACGGGGCAACGTTCGAAGAAACAACAGCGAGCAGGTCGGTAAGTAGTCGGCGAGAAACGGCGACCGTGCCCGATGTCGACGTGGCGGCGGTACCCAAAGCTGAGGTGGCGGTGTTCGAACCAATAGAAGCATCGTCGGGAACAGGGTCGCTCGAAAATGAGATATTGCCCATTGGACAATGGGCCTACAGCAAGCTAAAGGAGAAAAGCATTGCACGGTGTATAATAAGCCCAACGGCTACTAACATGTGTCGGGCCAGCGGTAGTAGATTGATGGGTAATATCGCAACCCATCTTGTGGACCTCTGTACTGTTTAGGAAGAAAGAGAAGCTCAGTTTCACACAAAGGGAGCCATGCAAGGCATCGAGAAATCAACCCATGAGGCGAGGGAGGAAAGTGGGAGCGAAAAGGAAAGTCTGAAAAGGAGAAGCTTGATGACGTGGGGGAAGAGATATTCAAAACGAAGCAGTCACGTGAGTGTGAAGATGCATTTGAAGGTGGCGTGGGCCTTTCTATCCACACACCCCATGTTTCATATAAACAGCAGCCTTCTAGCCCACAAACAAGTAAATTCCAGGTTTACTCACGAAAAAGATATTTTCAAAAGAAGAAACTGCAGCTGGGGTGCGCAGATGGCCCAATTACAGTTACAAATACTGATACACAGCTTATCAATTCAACCTCACCCCATCATCAGCACGAACAAAATGGCAAATACGGACCTGCCCAAGAAGAAATAATTTCCATCACAGAAAAAAGGGCAGCACAAAAGGACCAGTTGGACGCAGAAATTGACAACAATTACAAGCAAGAAGCAGCAGCATTATGGGAAATGGCAAAGGCAATGGGGCTCACTTGCAGGTCAATGCCAAGGAATTATGTAAGCAAAATAATGGAAATGGAGGAAAGGGATGAAAATGAGGCGCAGAGATTGGGAAGCAAGAGGAGTTTACAATGAACATTATCACATACAATGTCAGAGGGCTAGGGAGGGGGGTCAAATGGCCAGCAATTAGAAGAATGGTCAAAAAACAGCATATAGACATGTTTTTTTTTTTTGGAAGGCAAAAATAGATATATATTAATATATGCAAGAACAGTACAAGTGGTACCGGATATAGGAAATACAAGGCACCAGTGGTGCTGCCCTCCAAAAAGCCCAAGCTAACCCAACTAAAAAGGTTATCCCATACAGGTTTAACCAAAGGAGTTCGAGATGTTGGAAGACCAATGGTTAAAACTGATGTTGTAGCCTTTTTGTCTAGCCTTTAACCAAGACCAAATTGAGAACATAGCATCTTCCATGACCTTCTGCGGCTCGAAAGGTTTGTCCTGAAAAATGAGGAAGTTCCTATGCTTCCATATAGTACTTGTCAACGCAACCCACCATCCACAGCAAGTACTATGATTTTTCTCTGCTCCAAAACCATCACAAAACTGAAGAAAATGGTCCACTGGAGAAACTGAGAGAGGTCCCATAGCCTGAATCCAGCTCATGGACTCCCACCAAAGCCCTACTATCTTCTTGCAATTGAAAAATAGATGCCCCACCTCCTCTTGCTCATCACCACATAAAGGACAAGCAGTATCCTGAATGTTCACCCCTCTCCTTGAGAGATTAGCTCTAGTGGGGAGTCTGTCTCTTAAAAGCTTCCAAGTGAAAACTGCATCTTTTGGAGGAATTTTCATATTCCAAAGTAACTGTGATGTTCTCCTATCCAAGGCTGGTGTAGAAGGAGTTATCAGTAATTTATAAGCAGACTTAGTGGTATACACCCCACTAGGGTCAGCTTTCCATAATATGGCATCTTTAACATATCTCTGAATGTACATGGAATTGACCTCCTCCATAAAATTCACAGCTTGAACACTCTCATAATCAAACAGATTCCTCCGCCACTTGAAATTCCAACTCCACCTGTCTTGGTCAAAAGTCCCCATCATAGAAATGAGATCAGCTTGCTGTTCATTGATGAGAAACAGCTGATTGTATTTCTGTTGGAGAGTATAATCCTCCCCTATCCACTTGTCTTTCCAGAAATAAACTTTATCCCCACAACCCACCTTCCATCTCATGCAATGCTGAAAAATGCTCTGCCCATCATGATGATACAACTTTCTTAGATCCCTCCACCAACCAGAATGTCTTCCTTGGACCCAAGCAGACTGCAAGGCCTCCCAACCTCCATACTTAGAGTTGATAATCCTAACCCAAAGCTGTTGATGATCAGAAGCTAAGGCCCAAATCCATTTGCCCAACAAAGCTGTATTAAATTTTGCTGTGTCTTTTATCCCTAGGCCCCCCTCAAACTTGGGAAGACAGACGATGTCCCATTTCACCCAAGGAATTTTTTTATTATCTTGGTCTCCTCCCCACAGAAAATTCCTCTGCAAATTCACCAATCTGTTTATTACCTTTTGAGGGATCTTGAAGAATGACAGGAGGTATATAGGCAGAGCATTAAGAACTGATTTGATTAGAGTGATCTTCCCTCCCATGGATATGTTTTTCTGGGCCCATTTAGACAGCTTAGCCTCACATTTTTTAATTAAAGGCTCCCATACTATACTGCTTGATGATTTAACCCCTATAGGAATACCCAAGTAGCTGAAAGGGGTTTCTAATTGTCTGCAATTCAAGGTTTGTGCTGCTGCATTGATCCAATTAACATCTCCCCCTAGAACTCCAACCTGGCTCTTGGCATAATTAATCTTCAAGCCTGATACCATTTCGAAACCTCTCAGCAAAGCCTTCAATGCCACAACATTATCCCAATTAGCTTCACCCACAAAAACAGTGTCATCTGCATACTGCAGAATGTTTGTGGGTTCTTTTTGCTTCCCCACCCTGTAGCTTTTGTACAGCTGTTTCCGAACTGCTTCCCTCATAAGGCCAGTAATGCCTTCCCCAACTATATTAAAGAGCAGAGGGGCTAGAGGATCCCCTTGTCTCAGCCCTCTAGATGGACAAAACTCCTTTGTAGGGCTGCCATTAACCAAAACAGATATGGTTGCTGAGTGGAGACAAGCTGAGATCCATTTTCTCCATTTGAGACAAAAACCCATTCTATGTAGCATATAATCCAAGAAAGACCATGAAACTGTGTCATAAGCCTTTTCAAAGTCCACCTTGAAGATCATGGCTGGCTTTTTACTCCTAACAGCTTTCTCAATCACCTCATTAAGAACCAAGATGCCATGAAGTATATGCCTATCTTTAATGAAAGCTGTTTGTCTTTCATTAATTAAGGCAGGTATGACATTCCTCAACCTGTTTGCTAGTAGCTTAGCAATCACCTTGTACATGCATCCAATCAAAGAGATTGGTCTATAGTCATTGAAGGACTGTGGGTGGTTTATTTTGGGGATTAAAGCTAGGAAAGAGGCATTGCTGCCTCTAGGGAAGCATCCATGGACATGAAACTCATCCACAAATCTTCTAAACTCGGGTTTCAGCACTCCCCAGAAGTGTTTAATAAAATTAAAATTAAAACCGTCGGGCCCAGGGCATTTGTCTCCACCACAACTCCACACAGCTTCCTTTAATTCCTCATCTGTGAAAGGAAGAATTAATTCCTGTCTCTGACTATGAGAAGGAGATGGAAATTGTACTCCATCAAGGGCTGGCCTAGAGCAGTTTTGTTCAGAAAATCTCATCAGAAAAAATTTCACAGCTTCAGCTTTCACTTCTTCTGGTTGCTGAACCCACCTTCCTTCTATGAGAATTCCTTGAATAGAATTATAGTTTCTCCTGGAATTTATAACCTTATGGAAATATGCTGTGTTGTTGTCCCCCTCTTGAAGCCATCTTGATCTAGATTTTTGCCGCAATAGAGATTCATAAGCAGTGGAAACTTCCCACAGCTGCTGTTGGAGGGAATGCCTAACCTTGATCTCTTCCTCAGACAGAGGTCTGGTAGATGCTATATCTTCTACATCGTTTAACTTTTGCTGAATTCTGTGAATCTCCTTAGAGCTGATATTACCATACTCCTTACTCCACTGTTTGATTGAGAATTTTAGCATTCTCAGTTTGTTCTTAAGCAGAATTCCCCCCCATCCAGGTTGTTGATCAGCTCTCCAAGCCTCTCTAACCAATCTTTGATACCCTTTTTGATGGAGCCACCAGTCTGCTACCCGAAACGGCTTAGGACCCCAGTCCACTTTCTTAGTTTGCAAGATTATAGGGCAATGATCGGAGAAATCCCTTGGGAGGGTATAATGAGAGCTATCAGGCCAAGAAAGTAGCCACTGATCTGATACCAAAAAACGGTCAAGTCTGCTCTTGACCCTTGCATTTGGTCTTATCCAGGTATAAGTACTGCCAACACACTTAATTTCCTGCAATTCCATTTCAGCTATCCAAGTGTTGAATTCTGAAATACTCAGGGGATCAGCACGACTTTGGGATAAGCTGAATCTCTCATCTTGGTTTCTAATACTATTGAAATCCCCCATGAAGCACCAAATACCAGGAGGTTTAGATGCCCTCAGCTGTTTCAGATCATCCCACAGGAGCCTCTTCCCAGCAAGATCACAAAGGGCATAAATGTTTACCACAACCATCCTTTGATTAATATCCACACACCTCCCTTCCAGCAATAAATAATTACTGCCTTTTACTCTAGTATCCACCTCGAAAACAGAATTGTTCCAAAGACAGAGCAGTCCCCCCGAGGCCTGAATAGAGGGAACATACTCCCAAGACGATGATGAGTCCCCCCAAATTGCCTGACAAGTCCCTTTATCAAAGCTTTCTTTTTTGGTTTCTTGAAAGCAAGCTATGTCCACTTTATTCTTTATAATGGTCCTTCTAATGGCTGCCCATTTGATTCCCCTCCCCAAACCTCTTGAATTATAATCTTGAATTATAAGAAAGGATGATCATAACTGCTGGTTTTTAATGCCCATCTCGACTGCCATTGTGTTATCTCTGGTGTCCATGTCCTTCATAAACTGTTGGACCTTCGAAACATCACCCCCATGGGTCACTCCCAGGTCTTTTAACAGGGCATATTGCCTCTCCACTTCGTCTTCTTGATCAGAAGGTATGCCAACAGGTTGTAAGCCCGTTGCTGAGTTCACAGTTGGACTCTTAGGATATTGGGCCTGTCCCCTACTAGCCAGCACCACTTTTCTTCTAACATATACCTTTGTGACAGATTCAGATGGGCCCATAACCTTGGCGCCCAAAACATCTTCAGGCTCGTTGGATTCTAAAAGCTCGTTGTATGTGTTAACTAAAGGTGCCTCCTTTACGTTTTCTTCTCTGATGCAGGAGGACATAGCCTCAGACATAAAAGCCTCCAACTTTCCCGTTTCTTTGCAAGTAGATCTGTTTCCATTGGTTATCACAGAAAGGTCTCTGTGCTGGTCTAAACCATCTTGTTTGACTCTAGCTTTCCTTTTTTCCTTTTGCATGCTATTCTTCTTTTTACTTTCAACAAAGGCATTTAAATCTTTGCCTTGTTGGGTAAAATGAACGTTACTGGGTTCGTGCACTGCTCCAAGGCCTTCTTCTGCTCTTCTCTGATGACGATACTCATGTGATTGGTCCACGTCAGCGTTGACGATGACGGACCGAACAGGGTGGTTCTGACCTTTGGGTTTTATCCATTGGTCAGAGCTACCGGAAAGCATCCGGTGTTTGCCCCATTGTCTGGACGACTCACCCTCACGGTAGTCGGAACCACCGTCTGGAGTAGCTGGGGGGCTGTCGTCTGCCAATATCGGAGTGTTTGGTGGTGTCGAGAAAGGGGACGACGGGAAATCTGCTTCGCTCCAGTGATGTTTCCTCAGCGCGCATAAACCAGGCATCTCTTCAATGACGTCCAGGTGGTAGGCGACGCCGTCAATGGTGGCCAGCACCACCTCTTGAAGACGCGGTCTTTTATTCGTACGAATAAGGATGCGAGCGATAGCCATCCTCTTACGATCCTCCACAAATCCGTCCACCTCTACCATCTCCCCAAAATCTTCCATCACCTTCTGCATGATTTCCGGCGCCCACACCGTCGGCGGAAGACCCATTGAAGCTCTCCATCTAAAATCCATTGAAGCTCTTCTTCTAGCCTCTCGAACATACCTCTGTTTTTTAGCCTTCCAACCCAAGCTTTCTGGAGCCATTCGTTGGTCTCCTTATGGGAGCTCAAAACCACCGTCCTCTGCTTAGGCCTTGCCTTGCCTTTAGATGATTCTCCGTTACGGTAAAGACCTCCTACAACCTCCATCTCCTCTCTAACAACCTCCGCATAGGATCTTTTCCTATCCTCGGAATATAAAGGCTTCGTCTCCTTCCCCTCTACCTCCCTCCTCTGTGAGTAAGTGACACTCTTGTTATTCCGACTCACCCTCCCCCTGTCATATCTTGGCCTATTAACAAAAAGTTTCATGCTTCCGATGTATATGTTGGCATCAAGCTGTAGCTCCAGTCTCCGTTCATCTTGTACGTCTTTAAATCTAACGAATCTGAACCTGTGGCCTTCCTTGTTCTTATACTTGGGAATAAAGACTTCCCAAACTTTACCCCACTTCTGGAAAATCTTCCAGAGGTCTTCCTCCTTGATTCCAGCAGGGAATCTAGAAAAATAGAAAGTCGTGACATCGAATTTGTTTCGCCATGTCCCCGTTTTGTCCTGACGTTTGAAGCTGTTCGTGTGCACTCTATCCCTGCTTTCTACCGGTCTCCATTTCCGCTTGCTCCTTACTTCATGCCATACTCCACCGTGAGTGTCGTCATTTGCCGAGTCAAGTTGTTCTGGATTCCGTCTTACGTCTACTCTTCCGTACTTAGTTTCTAGCTCCTTCTCTCTAGAACGATTTATGTCCTCTCTCAACTTGACACAACTATCTGTTTCTCTCACTCTCTCTCTCTCTCCACCGTGTTTCTCTCTCTCTCTGTGTATCTCTCTCTCACCCTGTTTCTCTCTCTCCCCCTGTTTCTCTCTCTCGCCCTCATGAGTTCTCAATCTACATCAAGGAATATGCAAGAGACGAAAAAGGAGGTTATAGACAAATCTATGTGTCAAGCATTGTGGGGGGATTCCGAAGTCAGTTGGGAGGCACAACCTTCAATAAATTCAGCAGGTGGAATTTTATGCATTTGGAGTGAAAAATCTTTCAAACTAGAAAGGAAAGTCAGTGGGCCTAGGTTCATAATGTTGGTAGGAAAGTGGCATCAGGAGATTGAACAGATACATATCATTAGCATTTATTCACCGTGTGATATCCAGAATAAAAGAGTTCTATGGGATAATGTCAAACAGCTGAAAAACCAAAGCCAAGGGGGACTATGGTGCATCTTGGGCGATTTTAACAACATCAGAAATTCATCTGAAAGACTTGGTGTTTGCCAGAGGGGGATGGGGGAAAGCAACATTATTGAGTTCAATGAATGGATTGAAGAGTTGTAGATAGAGGAAGTGTCATGGTTGGGAAGAAAATTCACCTGGTTCAGACCAAACGGAACTGTTAGGAGCAAGTTGGATAGATTCTTGGTATCTCCAGAATGGCTTGCCAAATGGCCTGGAAGCACCCAACACACATTGGATAGAAACTTCTCTGATCACTGTCCAATTATGCTTACATCCAAATATGTTGATTGGGGTCCCAAACCGTTCAGGATCCTCGATTGTTGGCTCTCGGACAATTCATTCAAGAAAATTGTCCAAGAGTCATGGAGCTCTAATCAGCAAAGTGGCTAGGGAGGGTTAGTGCTTAAAGAAAAAATTAAAAGATTGAAGCAAAGTTTGAAGGCCTGGAATAGAGAACATTTCGATGACACGTTTAAAAAATACAAGAAAATTGAGGAGAAGCTAAACAAGCTAGAGAACGACACAAGTGACAGAAACTTAACCCCTCAAGAGATGATGATCAGGAAGCAGCTCCAGGAAGAACTGTGGATAGCGGCTCAATCACATGAGTCTATTCTAAGACAGAAGGCGAAATCTAGATGGATCAGAGAGGGTGACTGCAACTCAAGATATTTTCATTTGTTGATAAATGCCAGCCGTAGAAATAATTGTTTGAAAGGAGTAATGATTGATAGATCTTGGATTGAAGAGCCAACAAAAGTCAAAGAGGCAGTAAGATCTTTCTTTATGCAACGTTTTCAAGAACCTGATCAAGACAGACCATGGCTGGATGGTATATTCTTCCGAACCATAGAAAGACATCATAATGATAAGCTATTGGAGCGTTTCAAGGAAGGCGAGGTGACAAGTGCTGTGTGGGAATGCGGGAGTGAGAAAAGTCCAGGACCAGATGGACTAAATTTCAAATTCATCAAGAAATTCTTGCATCTAATTAAACCCGATGTCCTTAGGTTTTTAGATGAATTCTATGTTAACGGAAAATTTCCTAGGGGCTGCAACGCTTCATTTATAGCCCTTCTCCCCAAAGTACAGGAGCCACAGCTTTTGAATGATTACAGGCCCATCTCACTGATAGGGTGCGTATACAAGATTGTGGCAAAGCTACTGGTCAACCAATTGAAGGTCATGCCTCTCATCATAGATGAAAGGCAATCCGCATTCATAGAAGGAAAGCATATGCTACGCAGCACGGTAATTGCAAATGAGGTGGTTGAGGAAGCTAGGAGAGGGCATAAGTCATGCATTGTTTTTAAAGTTGATTATGAGAAGGCGTATGACTCAGTATCATGGAATTTTCTGCTTTACATGATAAGGAGGATGGGTTTCTGCTCTAAGTGGATTCGATGGATGGAGGGATGCTTAAAATCTGCTTCTATCTCAATATTGGTGAATGGTAGCCCCTCGCATGAGTTCATACCACAGAGAGGCCTAAGGCAAGGGGATCCATTAGCACCGCTTCTATTTAACATTGTGACTGAAGCTTTAAATGGACTGGTAAGAGAAGCTATTGGGAAAAACCTTTACAGGGAATTCCTAGAAGGGTCAAACAATGTCAATATCAGCATCCTCCAGTATGCAGATGATACAATATTCTTTGGGGAGGCATCCATGAGAAATGTAAAAGCAATCAAAGCAATTTTGAGGACCTTTGAACTTGTATCGGGACTCAAAATTAACTTTGTAAAAAGCAGTTTTGGTGCATTCGGCATGTCTGAGTAGTGGAAAATTGAAGCAGCAAATTATCTCAATTGTAGCTCGTTGGTCATTCCTTTTATCTACCTAGGCATACCTATTGGAGCAAATCCAAGAAGGTGTCAGATGTGGGATCCTCTAATCAACAAGTGTGAGAGAAAATTAGAGAGATGGAAGTAAAAACACCTGTCTTTTGGGAGGAGAGTGACTCTCATACAGTCGGTTCTAACATCCATACCTATATATTTCTTTTCTTTTTTCAGGGTTTCCAAGAAGGTGGTGGACAAGCTAGTATGCGTACAGAGAAAATTCCTATGGGGAGGAGTTGCAGATCACAACAAGATAGCCTGGGTCAAATGGACACAGTGTGCCTTCCAAAGGATAAGGGGGGGCTCGGGATCAAGGATGTAAACACTTTCAATCTTGCATTACTAGCAAAATGGAAGTGGCACTTATTCCAGCATCAAGGACAACTGTGGGCCAAGGTATTGGAGTCCAAATACGGAGGTTGGAGGGGTCTAAATGAGGCACCTAGAATTAACAGTGAATCCATATGGTGGAGGGATTTAAAGATGGTATCCCATCATCCGGAAAATGGTGAAGCACTACAGAGGAGCACAGTCTGGAGGGTTGGATGTGATGACAGAATTAAGTTTTGGGAGGATAACTGGATCGGAGGTCACGGAGCATTAGTAGCAAAATACCCTAGGTTATACCTCATCTCTAGTCAACAAAACCAAACCATTCAGCAAATGGGGGTCCATAAGGATATAGGGTGGGAATGGGAGTTCACTTGGAGGAGACCGCTGTTTGATAATGACATAGAAATGGCTGTCTCATTCCTAAAAGACTTGGAAAGCAAGCTAATTCAGTCACAAAGGTCAGATGATTGGGTGTGGATGACAGATCCCAGTGGCCAGTTCTCAACAAAAAGTGCATACAATGTCATGAGGGGGGTTTTATCAGAGGGGACAGAAGATATAGCTTTTGAAGAATTGTGGAGGTTAAAGGTACCAAATAAAATATTAATCTTCACATGGAGATTACTTAGAGACAGACTTCCCACAAGAAGAAACCTTCATAGACAACAAGTGGAGATAAATGATAGAAGATGTCTTTTTTGCAGTAGCATGGAGGAGGACACAGGACACTTGTTTTTTCATTGTAGCAAAATCAGTCCAGTTTGGTGGGAATCGTTGTCTTGGGTGAACAGTATGGGTCCTTTCCCGCAAAACCCAAAACAGCATTTTCTCGAACACATTTTTGGAGTGGCTCAGGGAGTAAGGGGCAACAGGTGGAGGTGGTGGTGGCTGGCTCTCACATGGTCTATTTGGCAGCAACGGAATAAGATACTCTTCTCCAACGACACATTTGATGCCAACAAAATCATGGACGACGCATCCTTTCTACTTTGGTCGTGGCTTCGAAGTTTAGAGAGGGACTTCGGGACAAGCTACAACCAATGGTCGAGTAATCTTAGATCAGCGATAGTCTGTTAGATGGTGATTGTACAGTACATAGATGCAGAAAACAGGGATGTCGATCTATAGGCTTTCGGTTCTTGTCATGACTACATAAGTCTGATATGGAACCATTTGTCTGTGGCCTCAAACTGTAAACTTTGTAAAGCTTGTACCTCTAGTACTCAGTTAATATAATATCTATTTTTTCTGAGCAAAAAAAAAAATATATATATATATTGTTTTTCTAGTTTTTTACATGTATATAGTTTGAAATATGTAACAATATATGTAATTTTAATAGTATTTTGTATTTTTTTAGTTATTATTTATATTTCTTATTATTATGTTATTTAGAAATTTTGTTATTAATATTTTTATTAATTTATTATATCACATATCATGCTTTATTTAATTTATTATTATTTAGTTGATTATATTATGCTTCAAGTTTTTTTATATTTTTAAAAATTATATTATTATTATCATTATTATTCTTTAGTCCATTATATTATATATTATACTATTACATTTATTATTATTATTATTATTATTTAGTTGTATGTTATGTTTTACATAAGAAAAAGAAAGGTATTGGGACTCATTTTGAGGCCAAAAAAATCAAAACAAACAAGAGAGGAAAAACAACATAAGAAAGAACACCCTGAAATGAAACCAGACCCAACCCATAAACTTCACTATTAGCATGCACCGCCCCTATGGAAGAGGAAGACAACACAATAGATGCGTGAAAGGTCAGCGACGGCAAGACGGAGGCTGAAGAAGACGTCGCCAGAGATAGTGAAGGTTGTTGAGCCTTGTCTGTCGACAACGCAAACAGAGTAGCGGCTACAAAACCCATAAATCACTGCGATTATCCATGATTTGCCCCGCTAATGGCGCTGTGGCGGCCGCTAGAGCTAGGCGCTCCGTGACGAATGTCTTAGGAGCAACAAAGAGCCGTTCCACTACCCCGCGATTGCAGCACTATCACGTGCGATTGATTACTATGAGAACAAAAACAATAGTCTTCTCCTACTAGATATGGAACATACGATGATACTGGGTTTGGTTCAAAAGCAAATTCATATTATATATAAATACATAATGATGAGAGAAGTGTGTTATATGTTAGCAGCTAGAAGTTAAAGGACCTGACCGTTACCAGGACGCTGCTTCATTTTTGCATTAAACATTGATTTATCTAATGAAATGACATTTACCTGAGAGAAACAATAGTGATTAAGTTCATGCAAGAAATTGAAGTTTTGGTTGAACATGTCAAAAATCAACAACATTGAATACATACCTGTAAGATGATAATAGCCGCTTAAATTCATCTTCTAGCTTAGAAATAGCTTCGCTTATCAAATTGTTGGCACGGATGACAACATCATCATCATTCTTAAAACCCTTCTTATTACCAAAAAATCTAATGTTTCTTCTCAGCTGATCAATTGCTTCAAGATAGTTCTTCACATCTTCATGTGGTCCTTTAACTATTTTTGCTTCTGCCTGTATATTAGATCATTGTTAACACCACCATATATACATACATATGTATATATGTATATATGCAATGAAACAAATCATAAGTTTAAGATATATCTGCACCACATATATGGCAATCAAAGGAAAATTCCTTAAGTTGGTAAAGAAAAAGCAGAAGAAAGATAAAGCAAAAACAGATTTCATAGTACCTAAGGGCTAGGGCAGTACTTTACACATCAAAAAGGGCTAAAAGAATAATGAAATAATGATATAAAGAAGTAAACAAGAATATGATCAGCAAGATGCAAAATAATAAAAAAAATGTAAATAAAACAAACACTACAACATTTCTTAACATCAGTATGGTTTCGTTTTCGTTCAAGACATTTTCCACCTAATTTATGATTGTTACGAAGCATTAAAACAGGCTCTATCTGGGACAGGGCATTTCCCCATAAAATCTTAGATAGATGGACTTAGAAAACAAAAATGGGTTTGGAAATTTTTCTTTCAACCAAAGCCGAAAATGTCTATTAACCTACAATTGGAATTACTGTCTAGGTTCACTGTATCATGTAATATAAAATCAGGATCAGAAATTGTATCACTGTATTTAATATAATCATATTTATTTGCAGAAATTGTCTGTCATGCTTTTTAGCAAATCTTGACATAACCAGACCCAAGTTCAAATGAAAGAGGAGGGTTGTGTTAGGCCATTGAGAACCCTTGTTCATCCGTTTTATTCTTCCTCTTCATCTAACTTCTCTTGGGATTTTCAATATTTTCCAGAAACTTGCATGATACAGATGCCAGTGCCAGATTTCGTTCTCAAACACTTGCATTTCATTAACAAAACATTAGCATTATGAAGATGACCATGACAAAATATAGGCCCATAAAAGCAAATTCTAAAGCCTTATACCCATATCAAAGGATGGAACAATTTTCCAAAAAACAAAAAATCAGTTTAGAGTGATGAAGATCATGAAGTGATACAAAACTTCATACAGTGAACAATGGTAACCACCACAAGAACGAACCTGATAATATTGATCAAAGTGAGCCAATATGGCCTCTGCAGACTTCAAAGTCCTATCAATATTCTCATGGGCTTTCCGAATAGAATGTGTTCTGATCTGCAAAACCAAACCCAAAAGAAAAAGAAAAAAAAAAAACACCACACATTCAGCAACCACCACATGTGAGTACCTTGAAAAAGAAGCAAAAGAAAAACCCAGAGGTCCCTTAAAAGCTAAGCAAGAAATAAAGTCCACAATCCTTGATACTGTGGGAAATTGCAGACAAATGTGCCCACAATTGAGGTGGCAAAACCACAAGTGAGGACTTTGTTTGTGGCCGCAGTAACGATTTTGTTGCGATCTTTGATACGATAGGAAATTGCTGACAAATGTGGCCACAATTGCGGTCGCAAAACCACAAGTAAGGTTTTATTTGTGGCTGCAGTCGCGGTTTTAATGACAATCTTTGATATTTCAAGAAGTGGCAGACAAATGCGGCCACAGTAGCAGAGACCCCCAAAAAGGTCTTTGTTTGTGACTGTAATCACAATTTATCGCAATTTTGATATTGCAAGAAATTGCAGACAAATGCAGCCACAAATTGCAGTACAAATAAGGTCTCTGTTCATGACTGCAGTCGCAATTTCGTCGCGATCTTTGATACAGCAACAATTGCAGTCACGAAGAGTATAAAAATCTTGACATAGCAGTCAAAATCACAGTTTTTCCAAAAAAATAGCAAAGACCCAATTCAAAAGAACCGATTTTGAGTCGAGAGAGCGACCTGGGTGGGGCGCATGGCGGCTTCGAGGGCGGAGAGGCGGTGATCGAAGGAGCCGAGAATCGAGACGACGTCGTCTGTGATGGCTTGGCTTCTCTCCAGAGACGCTCTCATCGCCGCAGCTTTCTTGCTCAGCAAATCGTCACTCGCCACCGCCATTCCCATCTTCTTTCTTCTGATTCTTCTTTTGATTTGATTTGGTTTCTTTGCTGTGCTTAGCTTATTGCTATGAACACGAACGAAACAACACAGTGGCAATTGCTAACGAACACGTCACCTCTAAAGAGTGCTGTCACCAGGTTTGCGCACTTTGTCTGTTTTGGACTTTCGGTAGCGTTTTCATGGCTTCTGCTTCCTTCCCCGCTTGTCGGTTTGTAGTACTCTTCTATAGTCTTCTTTTGAATTTTCTTTTAATGTACCATCTAGGATAAATTAAATTTCCTAGTCATGCCACGTGATATTTTATCCTGGTTTAATTGCACAATTCTTATATATATATATATATATATATATATATATATATATATATATATATATATATATATATTGTTAAAAATTGTGATCAGAACCAATTCCTATAATAACTCTCTCATAACTGTCGCAAACCCAAACATTTTGGGATATTTTCTCTTTATGTATAAAGTGTCCATTGATGTCAATACAAGTACACATGTGAAGAGTGAATCACATTTGGGACACAAGTAATTAATTATTTGGTACACCAAATAATAATATTGGTTGGCTTAATAGTTTTTTTCTTTTCATTATTGTAAAATTGTTTTTTATTTTTACTATTCAAAATATTAATTAATGTGTTTTAAGGACTAAAAATTAAAAAAAGAATAATTTACAAACATTAAAAACAATAAAATAATTTTATAAGAAGTAAAAATATATTTAAATCATAATAATTTAATTACTCTTTTCATTATATAGTTACAAGATTTTTTTTAATTTCTATAGTTTAAGGTTATGTTCAACAAAAATAGTTAAAAAGTTATCGATAAGTTAAAAAGCTAATAGCTGAAAAACTAACTTGTTAACTTACAAGTGTTCGGTAAAATTAGTTGTTGAAGTAATTAAAAAATGTAAAATGACAAAAAAATAATAAATAATGATTTATTTAAAAAGAATAATTAGAAAAATTGATAAATATATTGATGATAAAAATGGAAGAAAATATAAAAAAAAAACTTAAAGTTAGAAGTTAAGTTTTCTAAAATACTACTTCAAGTAACATTTCAAAAAACGTTAGAAACTACTAAAAAAATCATTTATCCAATAGTCAAGCAAGTTTTTCAACTAGTAAAAAAAATTAAAAATTAGTTTAAATGTCTTGTCCAACATAACAAAAAAGAGGCTTAATAATTAATTTAGTAATTATTTTTAATAGTTCAATTTGGTCCCCAAAATTTTAATAACTTGAGAATCAAATTGAATCATTTAAAATAATTTGGAAATCAAATTGATTCATTTTTAAAAATTTGAGAACCAAATTCAATATTTTAAAATTTTGAAAACCAAATTGAACCTTTTAAATATTTAGGGACTAAATTGAACCATTTAAAATAATTTAGGTACCAAATTGATAATTAAACCTTTAAAAGTTCTAATTTTGGTATCTATAATTGTAAAAAAAAATTATCATGTTGGTCATCACCACCTAGTGTCGTGTGACATCATTTGAAATGAATGTCATGACTATATGACTATTTATTAAACATGTCAATTGACACTTAACAGTGATGAAAAAAAGATTAAAAAAATATTACTAAGATAAAATATTTTAAATTATATGAATTAAAAGAAAAAAAAATGTTAACAATTGTGATAACTTAGTGGTTAACCATCACCGCTAACAGAGGCAAAGACATGAATTAAATTCTACTTGTCTAACTAATAATGATCTCAAAGTGGCTATTGGTTTGATTTTATAAAGGAACATCGATCTTGACTCATTACACACACTAGAGTTAATATTCTCCAGAGTACAATCAATCTCATCTACTAGCTTTGAACACTTTAATATATTATCTCGTAACCAAAGAGTGTAGCTCAATTTGTTAAATAAAGTGTATGAGTTGTTATAAATATCTTAATATTAATTTTTAATTCTTATAAATAAATAAAATATTATCCCAAACTGATCATTGACGTCCATTTTAGGGATGAATCTAGAGGGGGTGGGTAGGGACTTTAACCCCCCTCTCTTGGGTCTTCTCATGTATATATGCATGTATATTTTAAAGTTAGTTAGGGTAAAATTATATAAAATTAATTGTATTTGTTGTTATTATAATTACAATTAAGGATAGCTTGTGTAAAATGGTGTAAAATTAATTATACTAATTATATGTTTGTTGTTATTACAACAACAATTAAGATTATTATAATTTAAAAAATTAACTTCAATTTTATGTGTAAAACTAGTAAATATTTTTAAAAATTATTATTTATTTGAAGTTAAATATTTAAATAATTACAAAGGAATAAAAAAAACTAGTCCTCCATTAATAGATTTCTTTATAATATAAAGTTTTAAAATTTGATAATTTCAATAATAAAAATTAAAAGTAAGAAGTTGAGACCAAATATTTTTCCTTCTATTCTCTTCCATTCATGATTTTTAAATTTAATAAATTTTATAATTTTAATCAAATAAAGTATTACTTTAATCTAATAAATTATAAGATATCTAATTGTCATGTCAAACCGGATACTTTTATATAAATATAGATTAAGATGACATAATTGTCGGAAAAAAGATTATGGTGATACATAACATAATTATGAAAAAAAATTCAACTTACCAACAGAGAGAATATTTTAAAACAATATTTGTAAATTCCTCTATAAAACCCTAATAATTTATCTTTCTAATCGATCATTGCTTAAAAAAGATTATTAATAAATATTTATGTATTAATTAGTTTTATTAGAATGTTTGTGGAAAGATTTGAGTCGCATCTTCTTCCTCTCTCATTCTCAAATCCACTGCCTCTTTTTTTTCTCATTCTTCTTTTAACTATCAAACTAATCATATAACTTCAATCGAATTAGTTAATGCATCCTGATAATAAGAAAATCTTTCTATTCTTTTTTACAGCAGAAAATCTTTCTATTAAGACATTTTTTTTATAAATCATTGTTTACTCAAAACTTAAATTAAATCACACTCATTAGATTGAAACGACCTTGCACCTATTGATTCGAAAGCTGAATGTTAGTTTAAATTGTATAAAAGTTACAATTATTTTACCGTCTGATCACATACAATTTAATAATAATATTATACGAGGAACAATTAAAATTTTTATTTCTATATATTTTAAAAAGTATAATGCATGTACATTATATCCTATCTTTGTAAAATATTTTATTTTTTAATCAGTTTTAGACCAAAATTTCAAATATTAAGGGTGTATTCAGTTAGGATTTTAAAATAATTCTATTTTTATATAAAAAAAAAGTTTTATAGTATTTAATTAAGATTTTTAAAAAAGTTTTATAGCAATTGTGAAAAGAGGAGTTGCACGGCACCCTTATCTGGTGCTCTACTTCCTTCATAGATTAATCTCGTGACTTTTTCAATTACAGGGATACCATGCTTTCAAGGAAAAAAATTCTCCCTAGTTGCTAATTTAGGTAAGTCGGTTATGTCAGTTTTGGCTGCAAGGCCAATTATCTTTTGAAACTAGTGGTTTAATTTGTGGGAAGTAGTATCAGCTGTCACATAACTTGCTTCGTATCAGTCATTTGTTGCCATAATTTGTACTTTGTATGGTTCTATATTTAAATGACTACTTTTTTTGTCATGTTCTAATTAAACTTAAAAAAATTGGAACCGATACACTAGAGAGAAGTGTTACCCTAATGCCTAAGTTACAAACTAGTGTATGTTAAGGTTTAATATGCTGCATAATTTTCTTGTTATGAAGAACTAGAACTGATCAATAGGCAACCTAAATGCATCATTTTAAGCTGGTGATTCCTAATCTATCAAACCGGAAGCATCTTTGAAAGAATTATTTATCACACTGGCGGCTGTTGAGGAGTTAACTTCATTATTACAATTCTGAAACTGCTTCATGTGGTAGAAGTCATTGATTAAAAGATTTGATATCTATACACTGACCAAACTTTCTATGCTATGAATAGGCTTCTTACCATGGGACCAGCATCTTATTAAGGCTTGAAGGTAAGCATTGACACAAATTACTTTATACATATTTGACACATTTAGTACTAGTTTATTAGTATTTGGTAATGCTTGAATTTAGAGACTTAGATCACTTAATTTCCAAAAAGAATTCTAAAATTAACTGACAAAAATAAGCTATTATTTCTTCAAAATAACACCTGCAAAATGCTCATCGAAGTAATATATGAAAACACTACCCTGAGTCTCTGACTCACAAAGCAAGGAATGACCATTTATAGCCTTGTTCAATGCCACCAAAATGCTTCATCCAAGTAAAATACGAAGATACAACCCTGACCCACAAAGCAAGCAATGACAATTTATGGCTTCGTTCAGTGTCAAGTACCAAACATGCTTCTACATTTATTTGATTTGATGTTTTATCATTACCTTGATCTTCTATTTCCTTTGTTAATTTATCATTTTGCTATTTTCTTATTTCTTGTTTACAAGTTACAGACAAGGTTGTAACTTGAGGACACGTCTCTGCGTGAGCGTCACCATTTATAGCTTTATAGGTTTATTCAAAGCATAATGTTGCAAGAGAAAATTGACACACCATATGTATCTAAATTCTGACTTATTTTGTACTGCAACTCCTTGATCTTGTGTTACCCGAGCTCAATGTATAAAATCATATAAGCATATAGGAAGAGAAAAGCTAGGATGTAAATAAAATTGAATCAGAATGAAATGGGATAACATTAGATTTTAGTGAAATTTTGAGCTCTAAAAGTAATTAAGTCAAAACTGTATCAACTTTATACATCAAGTAAAAACTCAAACTCAAGACGCCTCATACATAGACATGGATGCCAATGGCACAGCAAATACAGATTATAAACAATCCAAATTTGTTCCTATGAAAATAATGTTCCTACTTATAACTCTTTCCAAAGAATCTTGTTTTGTCTTTAATAGAATAGTCAATGTATTGAAATTGAATTTAGAAAATAAAAAAGATAATTATCTTCCCCAATTCACTAATTGGTGGTGAATTGCAGTCACAGTCAAGGTTGTGGTTTCATCGTGATCTTTGATAATCTGGACAATTGTGGACAAATGCAGCCGCAACTACGGTTGCAAAGATTCCAAAAACCCTGCTGGTAAATAATCATAGACAATGACCTCTGGCATGCAGTTGCAAATGATGTTACTGCTGATCATACTTCACACATAATTGAATTTTCCATCTGATGATTTTGTGGATGATTGGATCTGTAACTCACCTCTAGAGCTAGAGTTGGAGGCTGATGTACTAGAAGAAACTGATACATAAACTCCAGTTGGCCTCACTCCTGGTAATTCCATTAAAGGTTCATTTGGGTTCTGAAAAATGTTCACCACTTTTCTCATCCTTGGCCTGAACAAGGAATCAGGATGCATACATGCCAATCCAACCATCAATGCCCTTTTAGCTTCTTCCTCATCAAATTTGTTCTCTAGTCTTTGGTCAACGCACTCCAGCAATGCATTTTGAGAATGCAAATTCCACACAGAATCTACAAAACTGTTCCCTTGCTTAAGCCAGTTTAACCTTTTCCCGCATGTGACCTCAAGAACTACCATGCCAAAGCTATACACATCTGATTCAGGTGTAGCTCTCCCTGTAAAGCTTAGTTCAGGAGCCAAATATCCTAGAGTTCCATTTAGATTTGTAGTCACTGAACCTTCATTTTTGAGTAATCTTGCTAACCCAAAATCTCCCAAATGAGCATCGTGATTAGAGTCCAGCATGACATTGTTAGGCTTAACATCTCTGTGAACAAAAGGGTTTCCACACTCTTCATGAAGGTAAAGTAGCGCTGATGCCAATCCCTGCAATATCCTTGTGGCCTGGTTTGCCAGTTCAAACTGCCCTTGCCTATAAAGTGATCAAGGCTTCCAATTTTGCAAGTAGTCATAACCAAGAGAAGATTATTCCTTCACTGGCACCACCCTGGAGCTTCACTAAGTTTTTGTGCCTAAGACGCCCTATGGTACATATTTCAGCTAAGAATTCTCTTTCACCTGTGTACACAACCAAAGAAACAAGGAAAAAAAAATGGTCAAGAATAGAAGAAAACCAAAATCATAGGGAGATTATGGAAGGTGTAACAAATAAGGTGCAACTACTTTAAGTAGGTTCAAAATCATGGAATCAATATCCATGCATATAGTATTTGACTACAATGCCAAAATGGATTCAAGTCACTTGTTCCCTTTGTATGTTCCATTCAAAGGGAGATGCCTATCAATGAACCACGAGCCAGCCACACAAGTGAACTAGACACCACTTTCAACCTAAAATCTTAAGGACTAAAGACATTAGGTTTGTAGGTCCTTCTCAATTGTATGTTGCTCAACTAGCCAATTCCTAGGCAATTTGGGACTTCTTACTCATACTTGCCTATGTTAAATAATGACACATTATCTCTTGCAGTTATTAGTATCCTTTATTGAGGTATGGTATTTACCAAAACATACCTTGCTTAGAAGTTGCTGAAATCTTCTTTACTGCTACAGTTTTTCCAGAGTCTAATATGATACCTTTATAAACACTACCAAATGCACCTCTTCCCAAAAGATTTTCCTGGCTGAAGTTGCATGTAGCCCTTGATAGTTGCTTGTAAGTGAACACCTCGGCGATATCTGCAGCCTTCTTTGATAGGCTTTCTATATCCCCTTTCTTTTTAGCCCTCATATATCTTCTCCTCAAAGAAGCAGCTATCCAAATGAAAGGAAATAAGCATACCGCGACAACTACCAATATGGTCTTGATGGTGCCAACTTTAGTGTGTTCAGCTGAAAGAATAGGCAGTGGCACTGATGTGAATACCCAATTGAGGACTTGGTGGCTTTCGGGAAAAGTGTTGCCTGTGGAGGCTGTGAAACCTACATAAATGGAGCTTGGAACTATGTCTGGTAGGTTAATTGAATGGTTAAGGACACTCTTCAATTGGCTTTCAGAGTATCCCACAGAGACAAAAATCATTTTACTCCATCCATCATAGTCAATTTTGACCTCAATGTCTCTTCCACTTTTGAGGTCAATGCCAGAGCTATTGAGACTCTCAGATGCAAGTGGATTTGTGATGCTTGTTGTGACTATCCCAATGTGGTTTCCATCTAGATCAAATTCATTCATGAAAGTGTCCATCTCCACAGCTATTTGTTGAAAACCCCCTCCTACACAACATCATTTTCAGTTTAGACTTTAGACTAAAATGTTTTGTTTTCTTTCCAGCAAAATTAATGAAATAAGGATATGTTTGGATTTCTATTTAAAATGCGGTGCAAGAATCCCAAGGAAAATCTAATGGTCCACAAACTCAGTTTTGGAAGAGGAAGGGTCCGGATGCTTTTGCAAATCTCATTTTGCCCCAAAAATCTTTGCAACAATAAAATAAACATGCACTAAAGGGTCACATGACAACCTAAGTATCATTCACAGAATCATAGGGATAGTATGCATCTTGCTGAAGTATTAAACGAATTGAAACCAATGCAAAATATTAAAACAAATCTTATTTTTGGTCATGAGTAATCACTAGTTAATTTCTAGTTGAAATTTTGGATTTGGAAAAAGACAAAAAAAGCTTACGCTATGCTTTTAGTTGGTTTTCGGGATGCTCTTACTTGTTTGATCATATGAGCATATGTGTGCAGTTGCAATATTTATACAACTCACATTCAAAATACACAAATAGTGTTACACACCATGAAAAAAACCCAAAAGCTTGCACAATTTTTACCTCGTTTCCTTTTTATATAATAAAACAATAAAAACATGCATGCCGATATACCATCAACTTCTTTTCCAACTCTTCTATTTTTTTAGACAAAACCAGTAAAAAATTCTTTTAAATCGTGTCCCTTATTTTAGAGGATTTAAATACCAACCTAAAAGTGGGTTTATATTTGTTACAGATATTAGTTAATCATCTTTTCTTAGAAGTTGTTAGTTAGTTAGTGGGTTGGTTAATCAATTAGTTACTTCCCTATAAATAGAATATCATTGTAACATATTCATGATCTTTATCAATTCTAATCAATATGAGTGTTTTCTATGGAACTCCTCTCCTATTCTGAGTGGTATGATGTGTGGCCACATCAAATGGGTGTTACTTGCATCACCCATTAAGATTCTGATAATTTTTTCTTTTTGACTTATCCAATATACATAGGGTGATATGTGGCCAGAAACAGAAAACTTTGAAACAACGTATTTCATACAATAAATCAATATAGTATGTTTACCTTGTGTAGACTGATCAAACATTCCAAGATATGAGCCATAGCTAGCATTTGGTGAGGGCCTGTTATCTTGTGCAAACACTAGTGCCATTCCATCCCCAGAGCCGGTTGAATTTTCTGAAAAAGGAGTGATCCTAACAGTGAATGTGGTGGAGATAATTGCTGGCCAAACATTCACAGGAAGAGGGTATAAAACCCTTCCAACATTGTTTGTTGTGTTAGACAATGACGAACTCGAATTGCCACTTTGTTGTGGCTCTGGAGTGAGACTCAAGTACCCATTTCCAGCAGTGGCTGAACCCATGCAAAGCAACTCACCATTGGTGCAACTCTCAGGAGTGAAAGTAACAAAGGAGAAAGTGTTGGGGTCAATTACCACAGTGCTTGCGCCACTTTGAGTTTGGATCAGCAAGTTAGAGAGCAACAAAAGAATGATGACGAACATGGTTGTTGTATTGTGAAATGTTAAAGACCTTGAACTTAATTAGAAGAGTTTTTTACTTAGTCCATGTTTGGTGTGCATGTAGCTAGAGATATATAAATATATTGTGGGGTGTTAAGTTTTTTTGCGATTTGAATGTTGTGTTGTGTTGTTGCTAAGAAGGGAAAACATTGTTGACTTGTGCATGTAGATAAATATGGGCAATGCCAGAGTAGCACTCTGAGTTTTACTTGACACACAAGTTGACTTGTGGACAAAATTTATGCTTCTTGTTAATTTTATTTGTTAGGTTGGTCAAGAGGGGTCTCATATGGGACAATGGTTCATGCAAATATGAGAAAGGACAAGGAGCATAATATTACTTGGGAATTTACACCTGTTTTGTCTTTTTCGATGTTTAAAATTTGACCCTTAATTGTTTTTCAACCCAAACAATAGCACCAAACAAGAGGTCCGATTAGCTACTTTTCTGTACTATTTATGTACTATGGGTGACTTTAGAATCACGTTGAAGGAAGAAAACGCGATTTTAAGGGGGAAATAAACAAGAGTAATCTTACATCAATACACTTCCACTTCCATTAACGAGAAAATACATGGTGACTTTATTTTATGGTCTCTTGATTCTAATCAATCTTTGTGTACCACAATCACAGATTTTAATTTAAAAGAATTAATAACATATAACATAAAAATGAGTCGAAACTAGATCATCCAGCATTATATAATAATTTAATTTTCCTTATTAACACTTACTATTTTTTTATCACTCTTTTTTTATTACATCATATTATTTCAAATAAGACTTACTATTCAAATTAAAGTGCATTTATCTATTTATTGGAATACATTATATTGAAATACAAGTTCGAGAGTTGACACCCCACCTCTTCCATTAGTATACTATTTTGTTAAATCAACAAAATTACGAGTCAATTCCAATATTTTAATTATTGTCTTTTTGTATTATATAATGCCCTTCCATATACTTATCATTCTATATTAAATTCTTAATCTTGCATTATTCATCGGAAACAGACCACTGGTAATTTCTTTTCAAACTTCAATTTCATGCGTTGTCAAATTATTTATGATATTCTTAACTTTTGATTATGTTTACTATTTTAACTAATTATTATTAATTTCTAATCTCTCTCATTAACTCTTATTAATTTATGCTTCGTTCTTTTTCATATTAATTGTACAAAGAACAATTCAAACTAACAAACTCTTTGAATCACTTAGGCTTCTCTCATTCTTAGTTATTAATTATTACATGTTGTTTTACCTATGGAAATCAAGGGGAAAACAAAGATATGTTAGAAAATAGAGAGAAAAAAAATATAAATTAGAGAAAAGAAACCAAAGTATATTACTGAGAGAAAAAATGAGCTACAAAATTAATAAAACAAGTAACAATTTTTATATTGCCCTCTCTAATTTTTTTCAATACACTTTTTTACTATTTTGAATTTTTTAATAAAATATTTTATATTTAAAAAAGTTAAATAGTTTAAAATTCATAAAAAGAACTGAAACTATAATTACCTAAAAATATTTTTTATTTACAAAACAAAAACAGAATGCATATAAAAGTTGTATTAATATATTCTCTTATATCATTTTACATTTATCAACATCAGCTACTCTAACAATATCAAATATTTTAATTCAAAAGTTAATCTATAAACTTTCAAGGTGGTCAATTTTACCTGCTTATAAATTGCAAGCTAGTTCATCAACTAACTTTATCAAAAACAGTTATGTTCATAATAAACTCATGTGAATAAAATTTTATAAAAACAATTTAATTCAAACAAAATATTTCTAGTCAAATCCACACATAAGGTGTACCTCTAAACAATAAACGGGATGATTCAATTTAGGTTTTATATAAGATTAGATATTTCATTCATTATTCAATATAAAGCTCTAAAAAATTATGCAATATAATGGTTACCTTCTTTCTTGTGTTATTATTGGACCTTTCTATCATTATTTTCTTTATCTTATTCTTAAATATAGGACATGAAACATAATTAAATTTATTACTTCGTATATTATATAAATTTCAAAATAAGAGAAATGTTGACAACATTTTTTCTAACACTCTTTACTATTAATAAAAATTTATTAAATTTAAAAGTGACACTCACAAAAATTAATGATTTTAAATAAATTTAGAGAAACGTTGACAACATTTTCTCTAACACTCTTTACTATTAGTAAAAATTTATTAAATCATTAATTTTGATAGATTTCACTCTTCATTTAAAGACTTTTCTCTCTGATTTAAAAGTGACACAAAAATTAATGATTTTAAATAAATTTCTATCAATTACAAAAAGTGCTAGAAAAACAGTGGCGTTAAAAATATATATCAAATTATGCTCACTGGTTATTAAACCATAAACCACGTCTTTACCAGTTTGGTGACAACTCTGGGTTTATAAATCTTGACTATAATGTATGAGTATGACCATAAAAAAGCATTGCATCAACGTCATAGTAAGACATAATTCAGTTTCCATAATAAGGACACTAGGAATTTATTGGAATTTAGGACATCAAAAACTTAACATTGGTGTAACTTGCAGAATATCCCTCCTGGAAGTTATTCATGCATAATAGTTCTCCACGAAACAAATACAACGATGACAAAAACCAGAATTACAAGACACATTAATGGAAAGCACTATCTCTAAGGCCAGGTTCGGTATTTTAGGCTGCACTGGCAATCCACCACAGAAGGGATGAGCACCATAGCTTCTGCAGTTTCTACAGCTTTGACCAAAGGCGGCTCAAGCTAGCTTGAATTGACCCATGAGGCTCATCCGTTGGCAAGTACACATCATCCTCAAACTGCATAAGCATCAGTATCATTAACAGCTGTAAGATATTGAAGAAAAGGTAAACTCTAAAATTTAGAACACATTAGGTGATTGATGTGATAATCGTTTGAACAACTTATACTTTCAAGTTTCAACATAATTGCATCTCCAATGGTAGCTCTTAGGTGGGTTCTTAAAGTTAAGAATCTGCTTTTAACTAGGTTCAACATTGGAAGAAGATGATGTGGATGCTACTTGTAAGAACTATTCTTATATGAGAACCGATTGTAAACCATTAAAAAATAATTGAGGTAACCTCTACAACCCATTTTAAAGAAATATAAAAATATGGAATAAATTATTAGTCCTAATTTAAGTTCTTAAACAATTTCATAATTGGCGTAAAAAGTTGCTATAATCTTACTTAAAACTGATGTAACATGGTAAGACCCATTAAAAAGGAGTTAAAATCTCTAATTGTGTTCATCATTGGAAATGCTCTAAGGACAGTCAAATGGTGAACAATGAACATCAATTAAGACTTCATAATGGGGTCCACTAACTTCTGCAAGATTTTCAGGAAAAAGAATCAATACCTTCACAATAGGACCATCCTTGTTTGAGATATTGACAGGTAAGAAATGAAGATTTGGCATCTTTAGACTGACATAAGCTATGTCAGGAAATCTGAAGCATAAAAATCAATAGTCACTCCCTCTATGATTATCACACATGCATTAAACTTGTGGTTATTTAGGGGGAAAACTAAAAGTGGCTGTGAAATGCAGAGACAATAGAGAGGTAGATAGATTTGTACACATGCAGTGAGTTAGACAGTGAGAAACCTGTTCAGTGTGGCCTTTGCCATCAGGTAGAGTGTGTTTTGAACAGATG
The DNA here is from genome assembly GCF_000004515.6 of Glycine max. NCBI lineage: Eukaryota > Viridiplantae > Streptophyta > Magnoliopsida > Fabales > Fabaceae > Glycine > Glycine max. The sequence continues at coordinate 25,579,032 of NC_038256.2, read as the reverse complement.
GGCTATAGACTCCCCCATTTGGTGGGCCAAAAAAAGTGTCAGCCAGAACTTTTTTCACTTCCTGATACTTTTCTGTAAAGTAAAATGGCTTCTGAGGGAGGCTATACTGTGATTCATACGAATACCTACAAACAACCACATCCAGGTTAAAGAATACCGGTGTAATGATCAATGAGAAAACTTTTCAGTCTTGAATTCCTTACCTCCATGATGCTATATGAACTCTTTCATTTTACAATTAATAAATGACAAGAAAATTTTCTAGAAATTGTAATGAAGTTGACCATAATTATGCCAACAGGACTGGCTTCCATAAGATTAAGGGACCATTTTAAATTATATGGGGACAGAAGTTACCTCCACAGTGCGGTTACTTCTGTTGCCAGAATCCTTTCACGGGTATCAGGAAGTGCTGTGTACTTGTCTCTTATGAAATTCACAAAACCAGACTGCTCCCATGTCACAAAAATAAATAAATAAATAAACTTGAACATCAACTTGTAATTTCTAAGTATGCAGAAAACCAGCTCTCTAATAAATGCTGTGTATGAATCTATATGCTCATGCAAATTTTACAAGTTCCATAACCCAAACAGTTTAATTTTGTCTACCATCTGGACAAGTTCATATCATCCATGAAGATATGTAACTTCTTCTTTAACCAATTTCAGAACTACAAATAAAAGAATGATCCTCCTCACCCTTTGAGCACCAAGGAAATTTCAACATGAAAAATATGAAAAAGGGGTGTAGCGATGCTATGCCAGGTAATGCAGCAGCTTTCGAATTAGACTCTTGTGTTGAAGTGCATTGCCATTTTATTTGTTTGATTTTGTCTTTTGCTCTTTCTGTTATTTAGAAATTATTTTCTCTCTCTTATTTTACTGAAAATCATTTTGAGTAACCTCATCTTCTACACAAGTGAAAATTTTGGTAGAATCATTATCATACATATGGTACTGTAATACTGATTTTAACTAAAAATCTACAATACTTTATAAGCCTTGATATAGTTGCAATTTATATATTTTCAATAGAGTTTGTTTAAATACAAGTTGTGATTTTAAAAGTACTCAGCCTATTTGTGTTACTTTCCTATGTATTTATGAATAAATTATATAAAATGCAGAATCAGTCATCCTGTGTTACAATCCCATGTTTTATGTATAATGCATTTACTATAAGTAAATGATGTGTGCAGAATTTTTTTTGAGCAAATGGTCACATTTTTAAAGCATTTATCTCAAGCTTAAAATTATATCATGCCACTCGTACCGACAACCACATATTGTTTTGAGAACATCTGTAATAGAGTTGCAGAAATTGGAAACACCACATGAAAATCAAAGCACTTGTTTCTATATAGCAAGCTTACCTGGGTTGTCTTCAACACTGACAATCCTTCAATACCAGAAGTCAACTGAAGTGAACCAGACTTTTGTACTATTGCCTCTGTTGTATGCTTCTCAGACCCAAGTTTGAAACCTAACACAAACAAAGCCAAGGACTTGAGGACAGAAAAGAAACAAACTATAACTATAATTAAATCAAGAATCTTCAACTGCAACACAAATTGAGTACAAAGGCTAACAAAAGCAGACCCTCTACAGAGACTGCCATATATGTGAGCACCTTCTAAAACAAGCAAGTTACAACAGTGTATTATAGTTTGACTAACCATGTTCATGAGGTTGACCATCCACAATGACACGCTCCCATGGTTTTTCCACAATATTCACAATAGCACCAGTAACCTACAGAAAAGCAAGAATTTTCTTTCCATCAAGTAGCATATATTTCAGATAAAACAAAGTTCAAAGCAAAATGCTTAGCCTAAAAAAGATCAAAGAAAAAACACAGTGCAAGATAAAGGAACAACAAAAACAAATAAAGAGAAGAAAATTACAAATAATCTCAAGATTGATATTAGATTTTCAGTCACCAACCTTCTTGTAAAATGATACAAAGTGCTTAGCAAGCAAAATAGCAAAGTCCTCAGCAGAGAGTATGTCTGAGCATTCCTTTGCTTTTGCATACACCTAATGGCACATTAGTTAAAAATTCAAAACTCAGTGAACTGACAATGGTGAATAAAAACCAAATGAAAATGAACTAGTAGTAAATGATATGTTACCTTCACACAACCACAGGCAAACATTTCCTGTTCTGGATAAAGTCAACTTCACAGAAACATGTACTAGAACAAGAAAATAGGATTTACTTTTATATATATGATCTAACCCTGAAAAGTTCAAACTAAATCCTATTACTATGTCTTTGGCACAAGGAAAATATCATATTAGTTTCAGATATTTCCGCTTGAGTGGTGCACTACATCCTTTGATATGTCAAAGTTTACCCACTTCATGAAAATTCATAAGTTCCACATGAAAGACAAGCACAATAAAAGCATTTTGATTAGCCAGGTGAGTACCAACATTCAATAAAAACAACAACAAAGCCTTATTTCGCTAGGTGAGGTCAACTACATGGACCACACCACGTCATTCGGCATGGTTAAATACCAATGCTTCAGGAATAGCCAGGTGAGTCTCATTTGCAATAAAACATGTTTGACTATAATCCAATCAATTCCCAAGTAGCATAATAAACCCCCATATTGAAATTCAACTAATATGAATAAACCATTCAAAATAGATCTCAAGTAAGGAGCACACATTTAGATCAAAAGGGTCTCCCAATCACTGGCTATTCTATTCAGCCCCTTTGAAGAACCTGAATAATCAAAATTCTATTCTATACTTCACAAACCCAAACACCTGATTTCATTTGCACAACAAGATGCAGAGTTCAGATTCTCTGCAGAAAATTAGAAAAATTCAAGCAGTGAAACTCATTGAGTAATGAGTAATGATCATGAACTGAGCAAACAAGTTCAAGTTGCACCGCTCAGCCTCTCTCCTCCAAACACCCAAAAATACAATAAAAAGATGAATTTCACTCACTCCTCTGTAGTGAAAGGTGTGAAACAAAACAAGGGTGTGTCATGATCAAAATTAAAGCAATTCAAATCTGACCCAAATGACCAAAATTTGTGGAGATATATCAAGATCCTAACAAAATGTCAAAAATCTTAATTAGGGTGGTTCAAAAAAACTAATCCATTTTAAATCAAACCTAAATGCAGTTTTCCTTTATCAATTTACACTTATCACTCCATACGACAAAACTCCAGAAAAAAAAAAAGTCAAAATGGGATTGAATAAAACCTCAGATCAAGTACAACTTATGAAAACGAAGCCATCACCAATCAGAGTAAAACGGTAAAAAAAAAAAAAAACAGAAATCAATAATAAAAATTGAAAGAAAGAAAGAGAAAAACAAATAGCGGGTGAGAACTGAGAAGGTTCAGGTTGTTACTGTGTTTTTCATGGTATCAGTAGCAACGATGTCAGAGTTGTCATCGCGGAGATACGAGTTGACGCAGTCTGAGAAGAGAGTGATGCCCACGCGCCACTCCACAACGAAGTGCTGCCCCTGCCTCGTCTTCCACACGCGCGCCACTCTCACGCGCTCTTTCCCGTGCCTCTGTTCGAACTTGAACCCTTCTACCACTTCCTGCTGAGCCATCTTTTCGGAACACTACTTGTTTTTTAAGGTTTCTTAGAACTGAAGAATGTTTGAGTTAACTATTGAGTTTTCGCCCTATTTATATGTGTGTGTATCGGGTGAGGACAAGGCCGTGTTTGCCGGTTTTACTTTCCCCCGATTTTTACCATTTGATTTAAAATGCAAATCCATCAATAATCGTTGAAACAAATACACAAAATGAATAAAAATTAAAATATGATATCTCAAAATCTAGAAATTGCAATAAATTAAAATAGAAAAAGAACAAAATGTGATAAACAAAATACTCTTCACTATATGTGCCTCACATTCATAAATTGAGTTGAGGAACCATGCTATACAACACATAAATAAAAATATTCAGTTGTGCACATAAATGGTGTAGCAAGTAAACACATAAAATGAGCTTCATGTAAGCATGTCCATTAGTCATCCCCTGCTATATGATCCATAAGCTCCAACTGAAAATACAGAGGTCTCCCATTTTACATCAAATAACAATTGATTCAATCAAAATAATATATTTGTCCTATAAAATGGAAGTAGTGTTACATAATAAAAATAATATAGAAGACCTTATACTGGGAGTATAAAATAACGTCTAACTCATTATATTTCACAATCAACCAGCCAGGATGAGACTTTTCCCCATTACAAAGTGTATGAAATTAGGGCAAAAACATAAAGCAATGGATGATACTTAGCAGAGGCTTTGAATTTTCTCTCAAAATGTGTTTTG